>NC_133327.1:71492944-71792944 GCF_042186555.1 Aquarana catesbeiana
CTTCCAGATTCCGATAAGCCCCCTGCCCGCATACCCCCACAACCACCGGGCAAGGGTTGTGGGGATGAGGCCCTTGTCAGACCACAAAGCACCTTCTCCATTTAGAGGGCATGTGGCCTGGTACGGTTCAGGAGGGGGGCGCTATCTCGTCCTCCCTCTTTTCCTGCAGCCTGACAGGGTGCATGTTCGGATAAGGGTCTGGTATGGATTTTAGGGGGACCCCTACGCCATAAAAAAAAAAAAATTGGCTCAGGGTTTCCCTCAAAATCCCTACCTTCAGGTCTGGTAGGGATTTTGGGGGGCCCCTATGCCATTTTTTTTTAAATTGGCGCAGGGTTCCCCTAATATCCATACCAGAACTGAAGGGCCTGGTATGGATTTTGGGAAGACCCCCCCCACGCAATTTTTTAAAAAATTTTGGTTTGGGGTTCCCCTTAATATTCATATTAGACCCAAAGGGCCTGGTAATGGACTGGGGAGGGGGGGGACACCATGCCGTTTTTTTCAATGAGTTTTACCCATATTGCTGAGACCCAACAACAATTTTTTACAGCCGCGATCAGTTTTTAATAACTTTTTTCCTTTAGAAATGTCATTTTGTTGCGGTACTGTTCTAAACATGGGAAAACTATGCCACTTTACAGGCATACTGTAGACACCCCCCAGGCAAGATATTTAAAGGAATATTTCATTTTTATTGTTTCACTTTAATGCTCCGTACACACGGTCGGACATTGATCGGACATTCCGACAACAAAACCCTAGGATTTTTTCCGATGGATGTTGGCTCAACCTTGTCTTGCATACACACGGTCACACAAGGTTGTCGGAAAATCCGATCATTCCGAACGCGGTGACGTAAAACACGTACGTTGGGACTATAAACGGGGCAATAGCCAATAGCTTTCATCTCTTTATTTATTCTGAGCATCCGTGGCACTTTGTGCGTCGGATTTGTGTACACACGATCGTAAATTCCGACAATGGATTTTGTTGTCGGAAGCTCTCAAACTTTGTGTGTCGCAAAATCCGATGGAAAATGTGTGATGGAGCCTACACACGGTCGGAATTTCCGACAACAAGGTCCTATCACACATTTTCCGTCGGAAAATCCGACCGTGTGTACGAGGCATTAGCATTATTAAAATCACTGCTCCCGAAAAAACGTCCGTTTTTAAAACTTTTTTTTGCATTGATACATGTCCCCTGGGGCAGGACCCAGGTCCCCAAACACTTTTTATGATAATAACTTGCATACAAGCCTTTAAAATGAGCACTTTTGATTTTTCATGTTCATGTCCCATAGACTTTAACGGTGTTCGTGTGTTCTTCCAAATTTTTTGCCTGTTCGGATGTTCTGGTGCAAACCGAACCGGGGTGTTCGGCTCATCCTTAGAAAACTTGTGACCACTGATAAAGTCCACTGAGTCTTTTCTGTTACTGAGGGACTTATTCTTACATACAGACCTTGTATGGTTCATCAGATCATCTGCTTCCACAGTATTACAGAGAAAGTTGTCCTTACTGTGAATAGTTAAAGCGGGAGTCCGGTGACCGGACCGGGTGTAATATTTCCGCCTCTGTCTGTTTTCGTACTGAAGAATAACTTAAAAAATGTGATGCTGGCTGTTTCCATCTTGCTTGTGGGCACGTGAAGCCCATAAGCATTGATTTCCTGGATGCGGTGAATGCTGTTCATTCACAGCTTGTTCACACGCATGATCATTGTTTCCGCATTGAATCTTGGGAAGCCTGACACTAAGCTCCCAGGAGACAGTGCGGGGAAAGGCAATAAATACGCCTACTCCCATGGGAGGAGAGACAGGAAGTGCCACAATAAAGTACAATATAAAGGTAATTACAGCGATAAAAAAAATTTTCGTGCGGCATTTGAACATCTATGCAATTAACTGAAGGGGGTAAGATTAAGTTAAAAATGTGAGTGGAACCCCGCTTTAATTTGGAGCATCCTACTAATTCCCTTCTGCTATCCAAGTTCTCCAAATAAAACATAAAAACAAATCTCCATGACTGGTTATTGGAAACAACAAGTGGAAGAGTGTGTGCACCTGGCTGTGTGAAATACTGTGTTACTGGCTGCAGGATAATCAGTGGGAAGCCCAGAGGACAAGTATTCCAGCTGTTCCTGTGGGAGCAGTGCTACATAAATGATTCAGAGAAGGATTGGGAGAAACTGCTGTGGTCAGAAAAGACCAAAATTTAGCTCTTTGGCTTTAACGCAACTCTCTGTGTTTGGAGGAAGAAAAATTCTGACTATGACTCCATCCCTACAGTCAAACACGGAGGTGTAAACATTATGCTTCAGGACTGTTTCTCTGCTAAAGGTACAGGCCGACTTTGTCGCATTGAGGGGCCAATGGATGGGACCACGTATTGTAAACTCTTGGATGAGAACCTTCTTCTTCAGCCAGAACACTGAAGATGGGTCGTGGATGCGTCTTTCCGCATGACAATGACCCAAAACATACCGCCAAGGCAACAAAGGAGTGATTCAAGAAGAGGCACATTAAGGTCATGGAGTGGCCCAGCCAGTCTCCAGACCTTAATCCTATAGAAAATATATGGAGGGAGCTGAAACTTTAAGTTATCAAGCAACAGCCAAGAAAGAAGAAAGGGTAACTTCACTTTCGTGGGGAAAGAAATAGCAAATAAAAAGAAAAAATAATATACAATTGCGACACAAGTCAGATTGTGATTGAATGTTATTAAAAATTACCTTACCTTTTCAATCTGCAGCTGCTGTCATTTTCTAAAAATGCAATGGAATATGGCTACCTGGAGTTGTTCTGTTCACAAAATGTGTACTGACAACCCCCAGAAACATAATTTCCTGCTTGCGTGATTAACTCACCAACTTTCCCAGAAGTCTGCCTAAAGGCCCGTAAACACACGATCAGACTTTTTGACAACAAACATGCAAGTTAGCTGTTTTGGGGCAGCATCCGACCGTGTGTACGCTCCATCGGACAAACTTTTTTGGTTTTCATCGGACTTTTGTTGGCTGCGTGAATGGACAAACTTTCTGGCAACAAAAGTCCGATGGAGCAAAGTCTGATCGTGTGTACACAAAACCATCGGACTTTTGTACAAACTACAGTACCTGCCCGTGAGAATGTTTCCAGCGCGATCCCATCACGCTGGTTCTCGGCGACAGGGTACTGTACATCTCGTGCTGGCTGTATTTTCCTATTGCAGCGAGCGAGAGAGGGAATTCCCCTCTGGGAGCATACCAAGCCCTTAGGTCTGGTATGGCTTTTATGGGGAATCCCCTACGCTGAAAAAACGGCATGGGGTCCCCCCAAAATCCATACCAGACCCTTACCAGACCCTTATCCGAGCACGCAGCCCGGACGGTCAGGAATGGGGGTGGGGACGAGCGAGCGCCCCCTCCCTCCTGAGCCGTACCAGGCTGCATGACCTCAACATGGGGGGTGGGCGCTTTTTGGCAGGGGGGCGCCCTGCTGCCCCCCACCCCAAAGCACCTTGTCCCCATGTTGATGAGGACAAGGGCCTCTTCCTGGCAACCCTGGCCGTTGGTTGTCGGGGTCTGTGGGCGGAGGGATTATCGGAATCCGGGAGCCCCCTTTAATAAGGGGGTCCCCAGATCCCGCCCCCCACCCTATGTGAATGAGTATGGGGTACATCGTACCCCTACCCATTCAACTGGGGGAAAAAGTGTCAATAAAAAAACACACTAGACAGGTTTTGAAAGTAATTTATTAGGCAGATCCAGGGGTCATCTTCCGACTTCGGGGGTCTTCTTCTGACTTCTCCGCTCTCTCCGGCCTCTTCTCCCGGTGTCCGGTAATTCCCCCGCTCTCTGGCCTCTTCTCCCAGTGTCCAGTTCTTCTCCCGCTCTCCGGTTCTTCTGCCGGACTCCTCCGCTATCTTCTGCTCTTTTGCCGCTCTTTTGCTAGCGGTGTCCCGGTCTTCTCCGTCGTCTTGTTCCCTCTTCTCTTCTTCCAATGTTGACACGATGCTCTCTCCCGCTGTAATGCCGTGTGCGAGGTGCGTGACGACTTATATAGGCATGGGGTGTAGTCAACCGGAGAGCGGGAGAAGAACCGGACACCGGGAGAAGAGGCCGGAGAGCGGGAGAAGTCAGAAGAAGACCCCCGGAGCTGCCTAATAAATTACTTTAAAAACCTGTCTAGTGTGTTTTTTTATTGACACTTTTTTTCCCCAGGTGAATGGGTAGGGGTACGATGTACCCCATACTCATTCACATAGGGTGGGGGGCTGGGATCTGGGGGCCCTCCGCCCGCAGACCCCGACAACCAACGGCCAGGGTTGTCGGGAAGAGGCCCTTGTCCTCATCAGCATGGGGACAAGGTGCTTTGGGGTGGGGGGCGCCCCCCTGCCCCAAAGCGCCCACCCCTCCCACCCCTCGCTCGTCCCCACCCCCTTTCCTGACCACCAGGCTGCATGCTCGGATAAGGGTATGGTATGGATTTTGGGGGGGACCCACACGCCGTTTTTTCGGCGTAGGGGGTTGTCCTTAAAATCCATACCAGACCTAAGGGCCTGGTATGCTCCTGGGGGGAAAGCCATGCCATTTTTTTATTTAAAATTTGGCGTAGAGTTCCCCCTCATGATTCATACCAAATACCTGTCGGCAATGCTTGTCGCTCATCGCAAAAGGAAAAAACAAATTTTTCCTTTCCCGATGAGCGAGCCAGCTCGGCGCCGTCTCCCGCGACGGGGCTCGCAGGTCTCAAATCTCGCTGATACAGAAGTTGACCAAAAGGTGGCAGTAAAGAGCTGAAAAACCACATGATTTGGTGAAAGTTGGATGAAAAAGTCCTGCTATGTGTATTCTTAATTAGTTTAAGGCCAAAGCCCTTTGTACAAAAATCCACGGGAAAGTTTGTACAAAGTCCTATCGTGTGTATGAGGCTTAGGATACAAGTCAGATTTCAGATATCCCCTGCAACAAAAATGTAATTTTTGGTGAAATACTCCCAGTAAGAAGACGTCTAAAGGGATGCAGGCCCAGCAGATTTCCTCATTAGAGCTCTACAGGTGCACAGCTGACGGATAATGATGAAACCACTCCCGTTAGACCCACTCTGCACAGAGGAACAAACAGCGATTTCTTCAGAATAACAAAAGGTAGGAATCTGAAACAAAGGTTGTTATAATCCTTGCAATGTGCATAGATCACCCAGAGGGGAATGTTTTTTTCTCAACAAAAGTGGAGTAATGCTTTAAGGATTTAGAGAAGATCTGTAAAGAAAAGTGGACTAAAATCCCTTCCGAGATGCGTGCAAACCTGGTAACCAACTACAAGAAGAGTCTTACCTCTGTGCTTGCCAATAAGGGTTTCTCCACCAAGTACTAAGTCATGTTTTGCTTGGGAATCAAACACTCATTTTACTCACTGAACTGCAACTCCATTTATAACATTTTAATAAATGTGTTTTTTCTGGACTTTTGGTTGATATTCTGTTTCTATCACTTAAAATACCTTTATGATAAAAATGATAGACCTTTCATTTCTTTGTAAGTGGACAAACTTACAAAATCTGCAGCGCATCAAATAATTATTTCCCCCACTGTAGATTCACCCTCCTAGTCTTGTGTTTTTTACAAGAATAAAGCCTCGTACACTTGATCAGATTTTCGGCAGGGAATTGTGTGATGACAGACTGTTTTCCTAAAATCCAACCGTTAGTACGCTCCATCAGACAATTGTTGGCCAACTTTCCACCAACAAACGTTGGATGGCAGGCTAGTAAATTTCCGGCGGACAATGGACTGTTGTCAGATTTTCCTATCGTGTATACACAAGTCCGTCACACAAAAGTCCAAAGTACAAACACGTATACTCGGAATCAATGCTTGACAAACACGATATTAGCAGAAGGTGCCCAAAGGGTGGCGCGCAAGAGCTGAAATTCCTCATACTACGTCACTATGTCCGTGTTTGTTGGCAATTGTGTACCGTTTGTATGCAAGACAAGTTCCTGGGACACGCTCTTCGGACAAAAGTCTGACGCTTTGTTGGCCAACAATCCGATCGTGTGTACGAGGCTTTAGAATGCCTGGAATAGTCAAATATTTATATGTTGATATACCAAATGTGTGGCGCTAAAAGTAAATGAAATATAATAAAATAAAAAATTAGATAACAATTAAACTAATAACAAAATGCATATATCCTGTGATGTAAAAGTAATAAAGTCAAACATAAAAATAAAAATAAAGTGCACATGCTCCGTGTGATGCACACAAATCCTCAATAATATAAAAAGTCCAAACACATAAACATGAAACGTGATGATGATATCTTCAAGCGATGTGCACACACCCACCCTCACCTTAAGGGCTTTTTAAAAAAGCCTGTGATAAATAATATTATCAGCTTGGGAAGATCCTCCTATGGTTCCTCTTTTCTGTGGTGGCTAGTTGTGGCTTAAATGCTGATACAAAGATCACTCCTTCCTTCTGATCACAAGTAAGGATAAGCTCCGGTGTGTTCGCATGCTGCACGTGCCGATCCCACCAGGAAGTCTGACAGTGCCCTAATTGGCAAAGCCCTGCACCCGACCAACAGTTAAGTGCAAGGCTTTATCCAATTAGGGCACTATAATGCACTGTGCAATGGGCAGTGCATTGCGCTCGGAGTGCCCCGCAAATTTGAATGTTCGCCGAATGAGCGATGATAGGGCCGGACTCTTGCTTGGCCCGAACCATTCGCCCAACTCTAGCTGTGACCACAGATTGCCTGCCTGTAAAACTACAATTCCCATTAGAGAGACATTAAAGAGCAGGGGCTGCAATAACTTTCCTGGGTAAAGGAAGAGGAAGGTTCTCTTTCTGCAGGGAGATCAACTCTGATACAGACCACCTGTGTGCAGTAATAGTAACAAGTAGGCCATCTTTATCTGAAAGCAGGAGAAGCAGAGTGGATACTATCATTGAGCCCTGGATCTTGACCTGTACAATGGGAAGCCAGCTGTCCAGTAAAGAGCCACACGCTGTGAATACCACCAAATAGAAAGAGAGAAGCCCTATGTGCCTGGCTCTGGGATAGAAAGCTTCTGCTTACACAAGACTGGTAAGCAGCTGCTGGCCAACTTTACACTGAAGCCTAATAGAAGGACAGACTTGCCAGCTAGGAACACTTGATTTTTGCATGCACCAACTCCTAAAGGGACACTACCTAAAGAGGTCCAACGCAAGGTTTTGGGTCTCAACGAGCTGGCCAGCAGAAGGTTTAGTAAATGTTTACTATTGCTGCAGTAACCAACTATAGGTCCCCTCCTCCCTCCTTAACTAGGCCTCCCTGTGTAGGTTAAGGAAAGAGGTGGATTATTATTATTAAAGTGTTTACTGTTTGCAGCTTGCTAAAAATCCCAGTGATCATTAGGATATTAATGTTTGCTAACTCAATTCTGTATTACCTTCCTTCCTGATAAACCCCCATATAACCTCTTCTTGCTCACACCAATTACAATATAATTGACTGATACTTAAACGGGTCTATGTCATTTTATGGTGTGTGTGTGTTGCTGTTTTTGGGTTATTTATAAGCACAGGTGTCCGCATCTATGTCCTCAGCCCAACCAGGTGTGTCAGAGAGTACAGAGCTGTTAGCAGAGTAAGGCTACTTTCACACTGGGACGAGCAGGCATCAGTGGTAAAGCTATTTGACCGCTAGCGGGGCACTTTTAACCCCCGCTAGCGGTCGAAAAAAGGTCAAAACCGCCGGCAAAGCACTGCTGCAGTGGCGCTTTGCCGGCAGTTTGGCGGCACTGCCCCATTGATTTTATTGGGCAGGGGCACTTTAGGAGTGGTGTATAGATGCTGCAAAGATGCTGCTTGAAGGACTTTTTTTTACCGTCCTGCAAGCGCAGGACTTTCACACTGGAGAGACAGGAGAGGCTCTTTACAGGCGCTATTTTTAGCGCTGTAGCGCCTGTAAAGTGTTTAGTGTGAAAGTAGCCTAATGGGCACAAGAACAGATTACCTAGCACATCAAGTAGCTCCTTTGGGAGGTAAGTGCTACACTTTTTTGTAAATTGATGTTTGTGAGAATTTTGAGAGAAAACAGCACTACACCCCTCCAGTATCCTAATATAAAATATTATTTGTATATATATATATATATATATATATATATATATATATATATATATATATATATATATATATATTAATTTATTGCTCAAGGTAGTGCTTTAAATAAGACTCATCTGTAGGTGCAGTAAATATCTCCTCAACGTGTACTATTTAGGAGATATTTACTCTAGTAGCAGCCGGTGATGTCACAGGCTCATGTGCACTGCACTCTCAAAGGATGGAATGTTGTCCATTGAGAGAACTGTTCCACGGCAGCGGGAGTGACATCATCGTGGCTCAGCCAATGGCTGGAGTTTGTGAACTGGGCAGGAAGACCAGGTGATGATAGAAGCCCTGTAAGCGGTGAAAACATGCCGCTGGAGGGCTTCATTTTGAGGTAAGTCTTTTATACTGTGCCAGTATGCAACGCATACTAGCATTTTCTGCTTTTAACGTGCAGGGGGAAGATTTTTTTTTTCCCGCAGTTTACTACTGCTTTAAAGACACTTTTTTTGTTTTACCATGTTTTATTAAAAGAAAGTTTGCAAAACACATGGGTTTCCCAAGCAGGGGTTTTTCAGCAACTCACAAACAAACACTCAGTCTCCTGATATGCTAATGCAGCACCACTGTTCTCTCCCACAGGCTTAGCACCTTGTCTATTCTTCCAGATACTACTCAGTCTACTGTGCTTATATGAACTTTTTGCTGCTCCCTTTCAGTCAGACACACTCAACTAAAATGGATTTTGCACAGCTGTTCAATCAGTGGGAGCTAGTTGCTCAAAAACATGGACCTAGGGTTGGAGACTTCTTCCCTCCCTATTCTCTATGAAGCTTCCAAGCTCAAGGACCTAAACATAGACTTAACAAGCCCTGGGAAAGCCAAAATGATAGTTTTATTCTCTACACAACAAATGTTCTGGATTTCGTCGCCCTTTATGGGTAAGATATTTAAACCTTTTCTGATCGTGTGATCTACTCTCTTCTTCTTCTCTCCTACAAAACTGAAGTCTAACTGCCCTATTCTGGTGGGAGTGGGGGGAGGGGGGTACATGTGAGATTGCCTTTCCTAACCTTCCTAGACAAATTGTAACTTCCAATTATCTTTGCACCTGAGTAAACTAGGATAGTGATACACTGCATATGTTGCAGATATTGGTAAATCTGCATTGCAAGTGGAACCTCAACTCAGAATACCTTTTCCCCAGGTCATTATATTTCCTTTTTATGTAGCGCTTACTTATGTAGGAGCTGCTGGACATTTTCCCAGGCTCTTCCCCAGTGGATTGCCCTGCAGCCAGACACATGATCTCAGTCACACTTTTCCTCAATAACTAGTCTAGGGGTGTAGTTTTTTTATTTTTGGAGAACTTAGATAGGATTGAGGGAATCGGTTGGGTTGAGGGGGAGGCCTCGACCTGAGTGTAATATTAAAATGATGACTTTAATAAGATAGGATTAAAAACACTTACGAGATGATAGAAGATGCATGCTCGCCAAAGTAAAGTGCAGTCCTGGCATTCCACATGGCTCTGTGGGTCCCACCGCTGTTCCGAATAGCTGGAAAGTATTGAGCAGCTGGCTGGAATGGATCACAGTGTTTCTTCAGGAGCAAAGGAACCAAGCAGCTCCACACAGACCAGCATGGACCGTGGAACAGTAAGTGATGTCACCGACATCTGATTGGACCTAGGCAGGGCTGGAATCTTGTCAATAAGGGCTGCAGTGATGAAAGGCTACGCGCCCGGAGCTGACTGCTCCTTCTATTGGCCTCTCTAGTTTACACACAGAGATCCCGGTTCTCGCCGTGTCATGAGTGATTGCGGGAGCCTGCCGGTCATCACGACCGCTGGGCACTCGCATTGGCTCCAAGGGCGAGCAGCGGGTGCATGCGCCCCTAGTGGCCACAATAAGAAGCAACGTAACATAATGTCGATTCGTGTAGCCGAGCCATTCTGCAGCAGTAAAACTGTGGCGGCTGGTCGGCAAGTGGTTAGGCAAGCACACAGCTGACCTTCTAGCACAAGAGGAGTGGCAGACAGCCCCTCAGTCAGCTCTCAGCAGCTTCAGCATCCAGGCCCTCAGGTTGCCCACCTGAGCCCCCTCGAACTGCAAGCACAGGGCTGCACTGGGAAAGGACAGAGAGCCCAGTGTGCTCAGAGATATATACAGTCACCCAGCATGCTATCAGGGCCCAGCTCTCTGGGATTAGCTGGGGCTGTACAAATATTCATGCTTCCATGTTCATAGTTTCACACCTATGATCCAGAAAGTTCTCACAGCTTTTCTGGGCAGCAGAGGGAGTAAACAGATGGCAATCAAAGTGCTGTGTGTCAGTCTGACACACCGCATCTCCGATCGTGGTATCACACCTGATCATCGCGTGAACCAGGAAGTGCCAGTAAACGGCTTTCCTCGGGTCACGCTGACAGGGAGAGACGATCGGCAGCTCTCCCTGTCAGAGGGTGGGTCTGTGCTGATAATCAGCACATTGATTATCAGCACAGCCCCATCAAAAGGTGCACATATGTTGCCAATCAGTGCCCATCATCTGCCAGTCTGTCCCTCTCTGTAAGCGCCTGTCAGTGCCCATAAAAGTGCCAATCAGTGCCCCATCAGTAATGCCTGTCAGTGCCCCATCAAAGTGACAATCAGTGCCACTCAGTAATGCCTGTCATTAGCTCCTCATCAGTAGAAAAAAGAAGGAGTATGCCTATAATAGCAGGGATAAAATCCTAGTTGCAGCAAACAACAAATAGGTCAATCAAAACCCAAATAGTGGTGATCAGTGGAGGAACGATTTCTGTGAACGTGTGAGACGATCGCTAGTGTCCATACTCCCTGTGTCCGCCGTGGCCGGTTGTTTGCTGTGTCGTTACTGCTGCATAAACTGCTGTGATTTGATCTGATTGCTGTGAAGTGATTTGCCTACTGTTTTTTATCTACATGTGAGTGCATTGGTGTTGGTTCAATTTTTAATAAATGTTTGAATGGTATCACACTATTGGAGCATTTTTTTCTCACATGTGGAACCACTGCCTCAAGGGGAGCGCTCGATTCATACAGCATTGGATATTAAAGATCGCATGTTAACCCCCATGTGAGTGGGTTGAGGCAAGTGTGGCCAAACACGAGAGTGTGAGGCTAAAATAGCTGGTGAGTTTGAATTTCAGAAGGGAGTGGAATCACGTCACTGAGGTGTGGTGGATACTAGAATCACAGTGCTTTATATTGGAGATATCATCACCCTTGGAACTCTTTTTATCACACTACACTTGGACTGTATATTTTTTCTTAATTTTTAGTCTCATTTTTGGAGGTTCACTATTGTTGGTATAGCGATACCATCTTTACACACTTGTCACGAGGTGTAATTATTGTTCCACCATCTCATATATGTGTTCATTTATATGTTTTGCATTTCAGTCATGTCATGCATTCAGCATTATTGTTTATTTATTCACTTGGTTTAGTGATTTTCTTTTTCCACTAGGTTTTTTTTATATAAATCATCTATTTCACATATGCTGTGCTTAATTCACCATAGATGTTTTTTAATTTATCGTATGCTTCAACACTAGTTCAAGCTGATTTACTAGTTTAGTCACGATATTGTATTGTGTATGGATCGTTATTAGTCATCCTTTCCAATTTATTTAGTTCACTATTAGTTCACTCTTCGTTGTTATCAGTGAATGTGGGTGTTAGCACCATTATTCACTCTCACATTCAGTGGGGATTAGCGCCACTATCCATTCTCACTATTATTGGGGGTTGGATTCAGACCATAAATTATATAGCATAGAAAAGTCCAGAGTTTAGCAAGCTTCTGTGGCCAAAGTTCCACTGTACGTTTAAACATAACTCCAAGCACACATCCTTGAAAAAGTAACTCCAAGCACACATGGGGCATAGAATAGCAGACTAATGTTCAAGATTTTCTGTCATATAACCTTTTATTATCATAACTGTAGAGGCACAGAGAACCTACAATGTAAAATCTGTATTGACATGGTTCACCAACTCGTTTCTTCAGCCCACGAAATTATCATCAAGAGGGCATTGGGATGGTTTGGTGAACAGTAACTATGCTTATATAACAGCTAGGACACTTGGGGTTCAGCCCACAAGATTATCATCAAGAGGGCAGTGGGGTGGTTTGGTGAACAGTAACTATGCTTATATAACAGCTCGGACACTTGGGGTTCAGCCCACAAGATTATCATCAAGAGGGCAGTGGGGTGGTTTGGTGAACAGTAACTATGCTTATATAACAGCTTGGACACTTGGGGTAGGCTGTATACCCTGGCTAGATTTACAGTATAATTATATCTAAAGCCAAAAGATGCCATTTGGCATGCCATTTTGTCATGTGACCCATTTGGGAAATTTCTCTTCACTTTCTGTCTTACAGACAGGTGAGAGGAATCCTTCAAGGTGAGGGAAATCCCCTCATCTGAACAAGTGCCCCTATTGGAAGATTTTTTTTGTATTCCTGTTCCAGTGATAGTAATTTGGATTTCTCTTTATAAAGTTTCAGTGCCAATGGTCACTAGAACAAACAGAGAGGGTGATCCTTCTTAGCTAGGACACAGACAGTAATCACAAATGTTCTAACCCTTCTCTATCCAAAGCTGAAAAATGGTTTAGCTTTAGATACACATTAAAGTCCTAATTTCCAACATTGGGTGAAGTGTGCCATTGACAGTCAGGTAGCTATTGACCTTTTTTTTAAAAAAAATGTTTTCCTCCTTTGACCTTCTTTTTTTTTATTAACAAATCTCCAGTAACTGTCTGTGTTGTCTTACAGCAACCAGATTGACACATCTCGTAGTCAATCTGGTTGTTGTAAGCAACCAGATTGACTACCATCTCACCCCAACTCTTATTTAATGGATATAAAATATTACAGATGGTTTTTACCTGAAACAAGATGAGCAATAAACTGTCTGCAATCTTCGTTCCAGTTTTATCCCCATCCAGCCTTTTTCCCATCATGTGCCAGGGAAGGCTTTTACTTCTGATTTCCAAGGCAATTTTTTTTTTTTTGACATATGGAAAAAACACTAAACAAGTCTCAACAACAGAGAACATTGAGTCTGCAGGTGGATGCTCTGCCAACTGTGCCGTGATTTCATTAGCATGCACACATCAGTGCTACCCACATGTTGGTAAGCTATCAGTTTATAGATACTGTGCACTTTATACCATACAGCTCCGATCTACAGGGAACCTGCATAACAAGCACAAGGCAAGAAACTTCTCTTCTTAAAAAGATGCCTGGTGCTTTCACTGCCTGTTGACTCATTGCATTGTCTGAATATAATAAAAGATAGCAGTGGAAGACAGAGACACAGCCATTGACAAGTGGACAAACAAAAACATTTTATATTCCTAAAAATATATTTAAAAAAAGTGAAATCTGTATTGCAAAAAATAAATAAATGGTAAAAAACTACCTAAACTTCTAAACTTCCTGAAAGTGAAAACTAAGGGACTGGGGTCTGCCCTTTATAATCACACAATCAGTGTTATAATAGGCTAAACACTACATCCTTGACATACCTGTAGACATGCAAGCACCGTTGGCAGATACGACGAAATGCATACTATAGTGCAGTGGTTCGCCAGCTCAGTCCTCAAGTACCCCCAACGGGCCGTGTTTTCAGGTTTTCCTTTACTTTGCACAGCTGCTTTAAATCAATATCAATGACATGGTATTGATAAGAGCAATTTTATCTATGAGAAGTTCCCAAAACATGGCCCGTTGGGGAGGTACTTGAGGACTGAGGTTGAGAACCACTGCTGTAGTAAACCCAGGGTCTGAAACTTTCCTTAAGGCTGCTTTCACACTGGGGCATTGGGGGCGTCGGCGCTTTACCGTCGTTTTATATGCGCTATTCGGCCAATAGCAGGGCGCTTTTAACCCCTGCTAGCAGCCGAAAAGGGGTTAAAACCGCCTGCAAAGCGCAGCTGCAGCGGCACTTTGCCGGTGCTGCCCATTGATTTCAATGGGCAGAGGCACTTTAGGAGTGGTGTGTACACTGCTCCTACAGCACTGCAAAGATGCTGCTTGCAGGACTTTTTTTACTGTCCTGCAAGCGCACCACTCCAGTGTGAAAGCCCCTGGGCTTTCACACTGGAGTGAGAGGAGAGGCTCTTTACAGGCGCTATTGTAGCGCCTGTAAAGCGCCTCAGTGTGAAAGGGGTCTTACTTGTATCCAAGCCTCTGGGGATAGAGCGTGAGCCAGGTACACAAGCGGAGGAATGATAACTCTGGGAAGTCACATATGCAAATAGAGTAATAGAGTTGTAGTTGTATGGATGCAAAGTTTACTTTTTTTGGCAGTTTTAGAAAATCATAGCTGCAAAGTGAAAAATGTCAGTTTGAAATAGCATTAAATTAAATAGCTTGCATAGCAATTACAATCGCTAGTAACAGTTTTTGCATGATTTTCTTTTTTTTTTACTTTGCGTAAAATGCGATATAACATATATAATTACTACACAAACAACTTTGTGATTTTAATATATTTAGGATTATTTATAAAAAGGTTGCACAGCAGTTTGCCCAGTCAAAGTGCCTACACGTTCGTTCCGTGTGAATGGGGCAAAAATCCATGTTATAGGGTTATTTCCTGCTCTGGACAAATGTTTATTTTTATTGATTTAGAAAGTAAAATACTGCATTAAATGGCGCTAAGTATTTCCTATGGCACTATCTAGTGACCAAATGTAATATTTTCTTTTTTAGTTTCCATGCAATGCCATATATCGCTACATAAAGTCTGTGTTTGTATCAATAATAACAGTATATATGGCATGTATAATGGGTGAAATTTGGCAAAATAACCTGTTATGATAGATACTATTTCTTCAAGGTGACACCTCCACTCCGATGTTGTTTTCTTCTCCATGAAGCTCTGACCTGTGGGAAGTCCCTTGACATCATCATGTACAATGTAGAGCTATTAACCCTGCACTGTACATAGGGGAGGTGAGCGGTTTAGAGAGCAGGCTGCAGTAAACTGGTTGCAAAGCTGGATGAAGCCTGCTGGAGCACAGAATAAGATAAGTATTTACTCTTATTCTGGCACCATAACATGACATAGCAAGCATTTAAAGTGTTACTAAACCTAGGACCCTGCATTTACCATATCTGATCTCCCACAGTACACAGAACATGGAAATGCAATTATTTTAGTAAATATAAACTGCTAAATACCTTTTCTCATCAGCAGTGGTCTTATGACTTCTATCATTGTCTGACTGAGCACTGGTTAATGCTTGCAGGAGGAATGCTCATTCTTCTCTAACTGTCTTATGTGGCTGCATGATCCCTGACTCTCTGTCTGGACAGTGCTGATTGGCCCTGTGCTGATCATACCCCCCCCCCAAAAAAAAAACCTCTCTGGCACTTTACCAAACTGAATATGTGCAGAGTGCCCCCTGAGGCTCTGTACTATCAGCAGATGGATTGGGGACAGTAAAAGAAGGGGAGGATCAGAGAGGACAGGCTCAAACAGCCTTTTTGCACAATGCAGAGGATTAACCCCTCAGGTTCCACAGTGAGTATAACAAGCATACTTTACTGCATATGCAAAGTGATTTTACTTGTGTGGGTTTAGTAACACTTTAAAGCTGAACTCTGGACAAAAAAAAAAAAGTTTTGCCAGGTAGTGCGGGCTGTGCCCACACTGCACAGGCCAACTGCTTGTTTTTGACTAGGGGATTAGAAAATGCTTATACTTAGCCGATCCTCCGCTCCAACTGCAAACAGTGCTCCCCCTTGATCCATGGTGGACTGTTCCTGACATCCTCTCATCCAGAGCAAGTTTATGGGTGTGATTACATCAGGAACCTACAAGATGTCAACAGCACAAGACTGCGGGGGGCAGGAGTCACAGGGACTGGTCTTGTGCAAGGAGGATTAGGTAAGTATATCTCCGTTCTCCTCTCCCCTGGACAAAAATGAGCAGTTAACTGGTGCAGTGTGGGCAACAGCCCCACTGCATGGGAAAATGTTGTTTTTGCCCAGAGTTCAGCTTTAACCCTTGCAATGTATTTATTTTTTAAGATCAGCTTCATTTAGTAGCCATTAGGCAGTTTTTTTCCTGATTCACTCTAGTCTGTAAAAATAAATAACATTCAAACTGGAGAGAAAAAAGTAGGTGGTCACTGTTAACTATCTTGTGGGGTGCCTTCTACAAGAACAGCTATGGAATGTTGACAGAATTTAAATGATAGATGTCAAGGAAAGTTGACCAAAGTGTTATCAGGTCACGATAATACGCCAAACTACACATTATCAGTTGCCATGGCTGCTATTAATAAATACATGTTTGAACTTTTATCAACACTCCTGTTTGGCTCCCTGGGGCTACCATCTGTTCGCTAATCTATAAAAATAAACCTGCCCGTCATGCCCTTTGCAACAGATGAATATGTTATTGATCTTGTAGAAACTTTTCATTTACACCCTAGACAAATCATTCGATTCAATGAAATTTGCAACAATACTGGGAAAGGTGTGTGCAGGTTCAAAAGTTACAGGACCGCCTCACAATACCAATTTAAATTGTGGCTTGTCAGTAAAAATAGTAGTTACATTAGAAAATGACCTTTGCCATAAGGGTATTATTCATCTCAATTTGCTGTACCTGTTGTGAAGGGCCTGAATTCAGCATCATCCTAGGAAGTTTGGCAGCACAGAGTAAACCAGGTAATGTGCAGGTAACAAACCAACAGCCGCACTGCACAAGCATCGGTCCAAAACTTTTTAGACTGACACTTGTGCAGCTGTTGAGTTGGTGCCTAAGCAATGCAAGGGTTACTGTACACTTCCAGGAGCTAGGAGAAGTGTCGAGCCTTACTTGTTCCTGACCCCTGCTCTCTCTATGTTACTTAGTCCTGACCCCTGCTCTCTCTATGTTACTTAGTCCTGACCCCTGCTCTTTCTGCCTTACTAACTTCTGACCTATACACTCTGTCAATTACCTACGTCCTGACCCTTGCACACTGTACATTACTTACTTACTCAATTGAAGGATGATGGGGCAGGAGGATACCGACAAGACCACCCATGCAGTGAATTTCAGCCGTAAGAAGCTGGCCGAAATTTGTTCTGTTTATGACCAGCTGTAGAATATCTCAATTGTATTACTGTTTTTGATTCTTGATAATGAGTGTTTACCAATTCTGTGTTTGTTGGACAAGAACTAAAAGGAAAGCTCTCCAGTGAGCTTAGTGTGTAGCTGAATGGCAGAAAATCGAGATGTGTAAGGCTAGCTTTTTTTTATGTGTAGAGAGCAACTCCTCTTAAACCCTATATTGGGGCAATCCGAACTTGGAAGAATTATACTACTCTAACAATTCAACAGTCTGTAATATACTCTCTTCTGACGGCTAACCTGTTGGGGCCCAACTGTTATGTTGGAGCCCTCTGGATAATGTATCTTTAAGAACTGATGATGGCACTGACTACGGTCCATTTAAGCACTGATAATGCCAATGGCTCTTTGATACTCACAGATAACACTGTCCGTCTTTTGTCAAAGAGTATTGTGGATTTGGCCATCGGTCTTTCACCAACTTCTATACCTTATATTGGGGCAATCCAAACTTGGAAGAATTATACTACTCTAACAATTCAACAGTCTGTAATATACTCTCTTCTGAAGGCTAACCTGTTGGGGCCCAACTGTTATGTTGGAGCCCTCTGGATAATGTATCTTTAAGAACTGATGATGGCACTGACTCTGGTCCATTTAAGCACTGATGCCAATGGCTCTGTGATACTCACAGATAACACTGTCCATCTTTTGTCAAAGAGTATTGTGGATTTGGCCATCGGTCTTTCACCAACTTCTTGTGTTAGCAGGTGGTCTCCCTCTGTATAATGGATGAAACACAGCTAGCCCGTGTCTGAAGCGTCCTTCAAGCCTTGATCGGGCAGCAGGCTCTATCAGAATCTGTGTCCCAAGATGTCTGCCTCTGTGCCTTTCCCTCTCAGGTAGAAAGGTGAGCAGTCTGCTTGCAGCCAAAGGTGCAATCAGTCCACTCAGAACAACCACCACACTTCTTCCTCCCAACCTGGGAAAGCAGCAGGGAACCATCTCTTACCTTTGCCAGAGTGCCTTGTGGGATTTGCAGTCTCTCCTTTATAGCTTGCCAAGCTAGCTCATTTAGAACTATACCTCCCACAATCCTTGCAGTCCACATTATGTGAGCATCATTTTTCAGTAGAGGGCAGGCTTGATACTGGCTGCACAGTTCTACAATAACAGTAGTCTCCTCCCTCAACTGTACCTGTTTAAATGTCTCCTCTTCAGCACATACACAGAGTCCTGTTAGAGCTGCAGACTGGGCTACACATTGATGGTATTAAGGTAGATTTTTTTTTAATGGAGTGCCAGAACACCACAATGCTTGTAAAATCATATGTCAGCCTTTTTTCAAAGCAGCACACCACAACATACAGATGTTCCTGTTGCATATGCATTGTTGTGCATTGAATCGCGTTTGTGTTGTGATGCACTGGTAAGATTTGATGGATGGCATTTAAAATGAATGGCACTGTGAATTACCAAAACATAGAGGTGTGAATTCAGCATCAAGATTTTTAGCCTAAAGTAGAATTCCAGGCTAAACCTATCTGCCTTAAAAAGGCTCCCTTCCCCTCCTAACACCTATGATGACTAACCTGTGTAAGAAAGATGTAAATGCTTGCATTGTATCAGGCAGCTCCAGTCCAGTCATGTGATCTCCCCTGCATAGGAATGTGTCTGGGCACACCCTAAGCGCCCCAATTCCTCCTGCTTCCTGTTGCCCCCCCCCCCCCCCGCAGTGCTGCCAGCTTCCCTCCTCTCCTGCTGTTTGCTGTCAGAAATGTTTCAGGATGGAGAGCGAGGCAAGGGCCTGTAAATATTTAATGTACCGGCTACTTCCTTTTCTGAATTAACACAGTGAGTGATCTGTACCGACCACTCCTGTGTTCATTCTTAACTAAAGCATAGTAAACTGTTTCCTTTGCTTCAGTTTGTGAATGACCAGGACCTGCTCAGCTCAGAGCTCTTCCCATTCATTCACTGTCCAGTGCAGCTGAGGCTGCAGAGAAAGGGACTGGGGAATCTTTGTCCTCAGTCTCTTTCTCTGTCTCAAAAGTGAGACATCAGGGATCTGTTTAGACCCTCAATATTTCACCAAAGCCCCCCAACAGAGTTTTTAAAAGAATTAAAAAAAATAAATAAAAAACAATATTGTAAAAACATAATTTTAATAATAAAAAAAAAAAGAAAAAGAAAAATCTACTGACACCGTCCACTGCCCTACTGACACTAATCTCTGCTCTAGTGACACTGTCCACAGCTCTGCTGATATACACTTATCTGTGTTTATGCTCTGGGATGCACACCCTAATGCAATAGGCTGTGCACATACATTTTCCCCTGTGTCATCTAGCAGCAGCTGCAGGGAAGAGGAGAGTGGTTGATAATGGCTAGAATTTCTGGGAGAAGTGGCATCACCCATGTCCCAGCCATTATCGGTGCTCCCTCCTCTCCCTGCAGCTGTTGCTGGCTGACACAGGGAAGCTGGATCTGTTGACCAAGCCAGAGCAGCCTGAAAATAGATAAGCACAGTATATATATCTTTCTTATACATGTTAGTCAGCATAGGTGTTAGGAGAGGGAAGGGAGCATTTTTAAGACTAGTTAGGTTTAGCCTAGAATTATACTTTAACCACTAGCTGACCAGCTCACGCAGATATACTGCGGCAGGTTGGCTCTCCTGCGTGAATTGACGTACCTGTACACTGGTCCATGCAAGGAAGCTGGGGGAGCGTGCCCGTGGCTCCAACGGACTTGGTGTTCTCCAGTGAACCGCGGTCCTGGTGAGGAGTGGCAGAACGGGGAAAAGCCTATGTAAACAAGGCGATTCCCCATTCTGCCTAGTGACATGACAGAAAACTACTGTTCCCAGTGATCGGGAGCAGTGATCTCCATCATGTTCCTGGCAATCCCCCCCCCTAAAGTTAGAGCACACCCAGGGAACACACTTAACCCCTTGATCACCCCCTAGTGTTAACCCCTTCCCTGCCAGTGTAATTTTTACATTGATCAGTGCAGATCGCCGCCATTACCAGTAAAAACAATAAATATTTTTAAAAAAGTCCCTAAATCTATCCTATAGTTTGCAGACGTAATAACTTTTGCGCAAACCAATCAATATACGCCTATGGCGATTTTTTTTTACCATAAATATGTAGAAAAGTATATATTGGACTAAACTGATGAATAAATTAGTTTTTTTAGATTTTTTTGGAGATATGTATTATAGCAGAAAGTTAAAAAAAATTGTTTTTTTTTTTTAAATTGTTGGTCTTTTTTTGTTTATAGCGCAAAAAATAAAAAAAACGCAGAGGTAATCAAATACCACCAAAAGAATGCTCTATTTGTGGGTAAAAAAGGACATCAATTTTGTTTTGGTACAGCGTTGCATGACTGTGTAATTGTCAGTTACAGCGATGCAGTGCCTTATCACAAAAAATGGCTTGGTCGTTAAGGGGGCAAGTCCTTCCAGTGCTTAAGTGGTTAAAGTGCAAAAAAAGAAACTAATGCAGCCACTACATCTAAGTACTGGTAAGCTGCCTTACGATATCCTCAGTAAAGACAAGCTTGAAACTTCTGTTATTACCTTTGATTAAATCAGCAGAATATCTAAAATAGGTAACAGTCTTATTCTGCATGATTGCTATAGGTTACAGGTCTGTGCATTATTCAAAATTTGGTGTTGATTGAGATGTTCTGATAAGAATGAATGTTCCAGAAAACTTATAGTTTTTTGATAAAGTGAAATCCTAAGTTACCTTGATTGTTTTTCTAAAAGTAAAAGATGCAGTACTGTTTTTCAGTAAAGCGCTGTCCTGCAGGAGGTCCTGCTCTGTTTTTCATTTGTATTCCAGGTTAAATGATGAGTTCAATGATTAAACTAACAGGCCTTGCAGCTTATGCATGCGTTTGCAAATGTGTGCTAACTAAACCCCTGTTTTTTAACGCAGACTGTTGGAAGGTTAATTTGGTCAGTTGGCAGACTGGTTGGTGAGGTGAGCTATGGAATGTTCTGTTTTTGTCTTTCATGTGATTGCCCTTCCATGTGCTCTTTGCTGTGAAGGCCAGTTATAGGTGGGGGCAGGGGCCATTTGTTTGTTACTGGTGTAAATATGGTCCGGGGACACACTGTACACCAGGGATATGCAATTAGCGGACCTCCAGCTGTTGCAAAACTACAAGTCCCATCATGCTTCTGCCTCTGGGTGTCATGCTTGTGGCTGTCAGAGTCTTGCTATGCCTCATGGGACTTGTAGTTCTGCAACAGCTGGAGGTCCGATAATTGCATATCCCTGCTGTAACCTTTTCTGCCATTGTGCTCTTGCTGGGTGTCCAGTGTGCTCCTGTTCCTTTAAGGGGGATTGGGCTGCCTCCAGGCCCACCTTCCCCTCATCTATCCATTTAATGCATGTGCTTCCATTGTGGAGACGCTTATAAATTCAGTAGTGTTAGGACTGAAAGCATTCACAGGGTGCTGTGAAGAGGCCTTGCAGCTTATGTATGCATTTGCAAATGCGTGCTAACTAAACCCCTGTTTTTAACATAGACTGTTGGACAGGTTAATTTGGTCAGTTGGCAGACTGGTTGGTGACTTGAGCTATGGAATGTTTTGTTTTTGTCTTTCACTAAACTAACATCCCCATATAAAATAAATGTCCACTAAGTTCCTGCAAAAAGGTAACACACTGTGGACTCTTTCAGATGGGTGGGAAGGGATTTGGTAAACCAGGTGGCTGAGTCGCGATTTGACCTCCCTCCAGCCACCCACTCAAACTGTCACAGTACTGCTGTACAGAGTTGCACATACACCATGGCCACAATGTTTTGCAGGGTACAGATTTTGCCAAATGACATTGCTTCTTAAACTAGCCAATGATGTTCAGTCGTTCAATGGTGCTGAACCAGAACTGCATGCAATAAACGCAATCGGGATGAGATGTGAAAAGTAATTTCACATAGATTGCTCTTTAGAGGGCACCACATTCCACTTTCCTATCCATAAAGCTCTATATATTCATTATCATTAGTTTTCCTGATGGTACTGCTACAATGTCTGCTTCAAAAAAATGTTTATATTTTATTATTTCAATGTCTACAGCAGTTGTGGCCAACTTTTTAGATATAGGGGGCCACCAGTCACCAAAGGGATGCATGTGATATTTGCTTTATGTATTAATACAGAAGACTGCTGGGCTGCAAATATATTGCAGAGGATGGTAAGATTCAGAAGACAGTATACAAGAGATGGTCTGCTACATGATAAAGAAATGTTTGAGGAATAGGAACAAGCTGTAGCAGACAGTCTGGGACTAGGGGACATAAAACTGCTAGAGGTAACTGTCATAATAGTGCCTTTACAGATCAATACTTATACATACATGCTCCCTGTATCTCCCTTTAAAAAATATTACCACTTTGGGGCAGCATGATGACTTAGTGGTTAGCACTCTTTGGTTCAAATCCCAACCAGGGCATGCATGGAGTGTGCATGTTCTCCCTGTGCTTGTGTGGGTTTCCTCCCATACTCCAAAAACATGCTGGTAGGTTATGTGGCTCCTGTCTAATATAGACCTAGTATGTGTCTGTTGGTATGTACTGTATGTGACCTACGGAACTCCTTGAGCTCATGGACTGTTGTACATGTACAAGATGTAAAGTGCTGTGTAAGTTTTTGACACTATATGAGTTCCTTTAATAAATAAATTATTAGTATTTTTATTATACAGGATTTATATAGCGCCAACAGTTTATCCTGTACTTTACAAAGTAAAAGGGAGACAATACAGTTATAATACAATAAAATACAAGAGGGTTAAGAGGTTAATAGGGTGGGACAAGTGGTACAAAAGGCTGTAACTGTGGGGAATGAGCTGATGGAAGTGATAAGAGAATAGTTGGAGGTGTGATAGGCTTCCCTGAAGAGATGAGTTTTCAGGGATCGCCTGAAGTCATCTAGAGTAGGAGATAGCCAGACAGATTAAGGTAGAGAGGTCCAGATGATTCGAGAGGCTCTGAAGAAGTCTCCACTTCAACCTCTATTATAAAAGATTATAAAAGATTTATGGAGAAAAGCATATGAAACGCATGTTCTTTTCTAGGTCATGACCTGATTAGACCTTTGTAAAGATCATGACCTTTGTAGGGTTTGAGGGCTGCTCAATAAATACCAAAAATCCATGGGTTGGGTTCTAGGGAGCTACAGCACATCTCTTATACTATAGTTCACAAAGAGTTCTCCCACACTTCCTTTTTTTACACTTTGAGGTAAACCTTTGCCCTTTAAGGCCCCTTTCACACATGCGGACCGTATGTCCGTATTTCATCCATCCGTTTTCAGATGAAATACGGACATACAGCCATCCCCATGGGATAGCGGGTGTCAGCGGATGTACATCCGCAAACACCCGATGTCATCCGGCTCCGCTCTCGTCTGATTCTGCGGACGGAAGAAAATCCTATTTTTCTATTCGTCTGCAGAGCGGATCGGAGGAACACGGACAGACGGTCCGTGTTCCTCCGATCCCCCATAGGGGAGAGCGGAGATCTGACGGGGCGGTCCCTGCACAGTGTGCGGGTCCCGCCCTGTCATCCGCCGGCTCAGCTGGGGAAAACGGAGAGATCCCCGCTGAGCAGCGGATGTTCACGGGGCGGATCAACACGGATCCGTCCCGTGTGAAAGGGGCCTAAGGCCCCTTTCACACATGCGGACCGTATGTCCGTATTTCATCCATCCGTTTTCGGATGAAATACGGACATACAGCCATCCCTATGGGATAGCGGGTGTCAGCGGATGTACATCCGCAAACACCCGATGTCATCCGGCTCCGCTCTCGTCCGATTCTGCGGACGGAAGAAAATCCTATTTTTCTATCCGTCTGCAGAGCGGATCCGAGGAACACGGACAGACGGTCCGTGTTCCTCCGATCCCCCATAGGGGAGAGCAGAGATCTGACGGGGCGGTCCCTGCACAGTGTGCGGGTCCCGCCCTGTCATCCACCGGCTCAGCTGGGGAAAACGGAGAGATCCCCGCTGAGCAGCAGATGTTCACGGGGCGGATCAACACGGATCCGTCCCGTGTGAAAGGGGCCTAAGGGAAAATCCTGGGAAATTCAAACTAAGCATATGATTGAACAATGCATAACAAGTAACCTTCAAAAAAAATGCAAGTTGAAGTGATCGGTAGGTCTAGAGATAAGGGTTGCTGAAGGTATGTGCACATCTTGACTTGACTTGCAATTGGCCTGTCCATTCTCTACACATTTCCTATGCCCCTTCCTTTATCTTCTACCGCCCATCATCACAATCTATACTCCTACCCTAAATTAAAGAAAAACAAGAACAGTTGAGTTAGGTTGCTTTTTTTTACCAACCCATTTGGATATGCATATATTTATTCATGGACAGACAACCTGGCAGGTTGCTGAGGATTTATAGTTCTTGTAAACCCAGATTTTAAGCCTGAAAACTTGTTGGTTGACTTAAGATTGTTTGCTTACAAAGCAGTTGTCAATTATTATGTTCCTTTATCAATAAATAATTTATTTAAAAAATTGCAATTGGTCTCTCTTGTCCGGCTATTGTTCGCCTATGTGATGGACAGCCTGATAGACTCATATGCATACTTAATTAGGAGTATTTTACCATGTCCCAGAGAAAAACATACGTGCTGCATCCCAAAAATACAAAAAATACAATGGGAAGGTAAAAACCTTCTACCACACTATGGGTTTTTCAAAGGCTACATTCTACAATTGAAGCACCACAATTAAGTTTTAAAAAAAGATTTTTTATTACATGAATCAGTTAAAAAAGCCAATTACATCTTGTCATGATAACCTGAAATAGTCACAGTAAGATATAATCATCATAAGATAAAATAAAAAAATCCAAATAGATTATGAAAGTTGATGCAGGTGTGTCTTGGTGGTTATTTGCAATACGTTTTGCAGTCAACTGCTGCTTCATCAGGGAAACCATAATATCATCTGAAAATCTGAAAACTTTTACAGTACAGACTCATTTCATCTTTAAGAAAAGCATAGCCTTAAGCTTACCACAATGAAATTACTTACTAGGCTTGCATGGACTGCAGTACTCCTCAGAGGCAACTCACATTTAGACTATCCGACAAACCCCACCAGAACAGTTAGAGGGCAGCGTCACAGGCATCAGACCATCCAGAGGGGAGACAAAGGCCACGACCAGCCATTATGGTAAGCTTAAACCTATATGAATGGTGATATAATTTTCTTAAAGATGAAATGAGTCTTTACTGTAAATGTTTTTTAATTTTTCAGATGCTTTAGTGGTTTCCTTGATGAAGCTGCAGTTGGCGGCAAAACGTGTCGGAATTAACCACCAAGACACGCCTGCATCAACTTTCATAATCTATTTGGAATTTTTATTGTGTTTTATGATGATTGTACCTTATTGTAACTACTTTGGGTGGCTATGACAGACCTAATAGACTTATTTAACTGAGTCATGTAATAAAAATATATTTTTTAACTTAATTGTGTTGCCTCACTTATAGTTCATAGCCTTTGAAGTCCCGTAGTGCGGTAGAAAGCTTTTTCCCTTCCTGCTGTTTCTCTTATATGCATACTTAGTTGGCAAGAGTGAAGAAAAGTTAAAATTTGCATATAACTTTGCCTATATCTCTGGATTCTATTATTATTTTGATATGAATTGATTTGGAACCCAGATCTCTGAACATCCTGACTACTGACTAGAGGCAAATGGGGTCAATATGGAACTTTTTAGGTGCATGGACACATAAATACACAGAGAAATATTTGATATAAAATGTTTTTATTAAATTACAAAAAAAAAAAAAAATTGGATTAAAAGCATACTGCAAAGTCATATAATGTCATCAAAATGTTTTCAATGGGTGGACGCAGCCTTTACTGTCACACATGTATAGTAAACAAATTATGTGGATATAACAACATTTTTGTGATATTGTTTTGCTTTATTTCTGTTTATTTTGTCACTAGTATCACCATGCATTTTCCTGAAGAAGCCTGACGAAACTTGGTGAATAACATGCGTGATGAATGACATTATATGACTGTACAGTATGCTTTTTATCTAATTTTTTTTTTTTTTTTAACTAAATAAAATTTTCTAACTATTTTGTATACAAAATATTTCTCTGTGTCCATGCACCTGAAAAGTCCCATATTCCCCCCAATTGCCTCTAGTTCTTTATAAAGGGATGTTGGTGCCTTTTATGTAAACTGGTCTATTTCCATAGAACATTATGACTAAAATATCATTAAGTGGTTCAAACAGCTTTTGTTGCAGTACAGCACATGGTGACAGAGTAGAGACCCTCAATAAATCAAGCTGGGTACCTCTTGCTATAATACCCAATTACTGGTGGTAGTGAATGTATTGGTTGCATCAGCTGAAAATACCCAGCAGCATATCATTATCTTCATCATTTCACTGCACCATTTGGGGCCACAAATCTTAATTCATCCATATTCGTCTGTAAACATGTTTCAACACACAACAGTCTTCACTTTCAATTTGCTGTCAGTTGAAAGAAAAATGTATGCAACTGATTATTTTTCCACCTTAATTGAACATTGAATGTTGAAGGCACCAGGGATCGGAGAGAGTGACCTCACTAACCCATGTAATCTCCAGTTGCTGCATTTTGCTTATGCGCTGTTTTGTTGTTGTGAAGAACTGTTGATCCTTAGCCTATGTCTAGGCTAGAATTCCCAGGCCTAGTCATTACTGAGCTTTTGGCACAGCGGGGTAATGTGAAAGATAGACTCTACTAACTGGAGGTCATTGTGACTGCGATGAAGTAAATATGTCTCAAACTTCTATCAACCTCTCTAGGGAATGCCGGCCAATTCCAACCCCATAAAATATGATATATTAACTTATTTACTCTGTAGTGCTGCTTTAATTACTTTTACATTTTAGCTTGTGGTCCTGGGTCCATCAAAAATGTCAGCACTTAAAACTGAAAGATAAAAACAGGTCGATACCTTAAGCAATATTTGTTCACATAATAAGCAATTAAATTTAATTCCATCACCCGCACACTCAAGTAATGTAATTTTAGTGCTGCATTTATCTCTATTTTTTGCTTTGTTTTAGCTATATTCTATTCTTGAGTCTAGGTGCCCCTGGAGTGGAGTAAGAAGCAGGTGAACCAAAAGTTCTGTCGTCTGACGCTAACCAAGATCATGCAATTTTAGCTTAAATATGTATTTATTTAAAGAGTAACACTAGCAAAATGTTTTTTGTTGTTGTTGGATACAATACGTAATATATAGAAACATGTACAGTGTTTTTCCTTTTTGCTGTATACAGTATGTCACATTGGGTAGATTTTCTCTTACGTTCTGTCCTGGAAACACAATAGAAGGCAAGAAGAAAACCTTTACAAATTAGTGGAAATCACTTCTTCTTCTTCTTCTTCTTCTTCTTTTTTTTAATACTCTTTATTTATAATTACTTTTAAACTTTGAAGATAGTTGTCACCAGAGCAGATGAACTCATTAAAAGATTCTTCCTCACCTTCTGCTCCAAAGATGAGGATGGTCACAATCTACCAGGAGAATTTCGTATTGGGTAAATCAAGGGGACATAGGTGGATTTTGCTGTCCATAACTGGCTCCTTTTCTAAGGTGCCCCATTTATATTGGTCTGTATTTTAACCCTTGGTCTACCAGCAAGGTCCAATGGACCCTGTAGGTAGTTTGTGTTGTGTTTTTTTAATGGAATTTATTATGATTATTTTATAAGAACTTATGACTTTTTTTTACTGCTAATTAGACAGTTATAAATCTGAAAGCATGAGTTTTTTTTTTGTATTTACACTTTTTCTGTAAATTTAAATTATAGCATCGTACACTGGCCGGGTCCATCGGACCCATGTTGCTCTTCAATGGTTTCTCTGCGTTATGACTCACCAAGTCACATGATTACTGTACTGCACTTCGTATGACATATTCAGTCTGCAAGTTAGGGTATGTTTCTGCATGTTAGGACTTGCTTTCTTAGCTTTTGAAGATTTGTTGTGCTTTCTTGATTTGGTGGTGTAGTTTCATCATGGCTCGCAAACACCTCAGTAATGAAGAAATACTTTGTTTGTTGAACTCAGATTCTGAATAAGATCAACATGCATCAGATTACGAGCCATCGGATGACGAAAACGAAATAGATGACATCCTTGTATAAGATAACTCGGATTCTGATGATAGTACCATCACAGCACCTACCAACCGAACTGATTTGCCATCTTCATTTACTATGCAGGTGTACGCTGGGAAATGTCAAGACCTAGGAAGGGAAGTGAATCAGGAGGAGTGAGTGGTAATGGATTTGGATCAAGGAATATTACATTCTGGAAGAAACATCACTTGTGATAACTTCTTCACGAGCCTGCAGTTAGCTAAATAATTACTGGAGAAGAAAATCACAGTTGTTGGAACAGTTCGTAAAAACAAAAAAGAACTGCCCCAAGAATTCGTGACCACAAAAAAACAAAATGTCTACTATACTCTGTTTGGTTTCCAGAAAGACATGATGATGGCATCATACTGTCCAAAATAAAACAAAGTTATTACCCTCTTAAGCTCTTTGCATTCCCAACCTACTGTTCAAAACCGAGAAGACAAAAAAAACAGATAATTCAGTCATACAATGAGACAAAAGGAGGCATTGATATGATGGATCCGATGGTTCATACTTACAGTACTAAATGAATGACCAGAAGATGGGCAATGATTATATTTTATAACATGTTGGATGTTAGTGCTATCAACGTCTACACTATCTGGATGTCGCTAACACCAGACTGGAATGCAAGACAATCGCACAAAAGGAAGATTTTCCTTACACATCTTGGGAAAGCACTGACTGGAGTATCTGAGGGGCCTGACATTCCTCAGACTCCTACCTCAGAAGAACCACCAAGAAAGCAAGCACGTTGCAGTATCTGCGCTAATAGCAAAGACAGAAAAACACAAACAGTGTGTTGTGCGTGCAAACAAAATGTATGTCAAGAACATCAGACAGTGGTGTGTTTGAACTGTGGACGGTGAAACTTTTTCATCATATTAGCATAACTTTTCTAACTACCCATGCCCTACACCTACACATCAAAATTTCATGTTTCTCTCAATTGACAATTTCTTTACCATTTTTATCGTTATCTGTGAATTTATGTGCAAAATAATATAAGACAAAATATTCTTCACAGTTAGTGCTCAAAATATGGAGACTACACTTTATTATCACCAAATGAGTAAGCACTGCTTAGTATTTCATGGTTATTCAATATTTTACTAGTTAAAATATAATCAAAATTCATAATTACACTGTTTCACAATAAAAATAATTATACTAAACGTTTACTCATTATATGTACCAAACTATAGTACAGGGCCCATTGGACCCTGGCGGTGCAAGGTGGTAAAAAAAAAAAGCCGGTAGACGGAGGGTTAATAGGTATTCCTTGCTTTTTTCTCTGGGCTTTTTCCTATACAGGTTTCTGCCAATTCAAGATCCCTTTGTTGGTCAATAGAGTCCCTATACTCCTTTTTAAACTTACCTGGTTAGCGATTCTTGATATCTGGAGTCACAGTGCTTTTTCCACTCTGCTCTGTATAAGTTTGGGCCTCATGCTTTGGGTCATATTAGACCCTTGTGGATTATTAAGTAAGAATTTTTTCCAAAATACCCAGCTGTACATTTTAACACTTCAGGTACAACTTTTCACCAATTTTGAGCTCCGCTCCCCTCACAGGGGCGCGGTTACATATGAGATATTGATTCAATCTCCATTATATATCAGGCAGCCTTCTCTTGATTGGCCTCCTGACTCCTGGATTCTCTTGGAGCTGGAACTGGTTCCATATATGATTCTTCTACTTATATTATGTAAGATATATTCACACTTGCAATGATTGATGTATATATTTGAACATGATTTTGTAGACTGTCTCTGATCGACATTTGTCTTTTAGAGTCCATTCAATGTACTCCTCAACAAGTAACTCCCTGAAGAAGACTGTTTTAGTTGAAATGCAGAGGGGTATTTTTGTGTTAGTACTGTCTTGAGGAATGACATCATGTGCAATACTTTTATCTCCACATGTATTGCTTACTTTGTTGTATGCATCAGGTTTTAACTTTACATGGATTTTAAAATGTTTGTATTAATAAAATTCCTTTTATTCAAATACCATTGTCCTAATTCTAAGTGTCCTTTGGTGCCTCCAAAGTCCAGTCCAATTTTTCTTTTCTGTTCCAATATCCATTGGGATGTGGCATCCTCTTGACACTTGGATAGCTCAGGTCTCTCTGATAATACATTTTCCCTGTTCCAAAGACAAATGTGACTCTAATGCTGTGTACACACGGGCGGACTTTTCAGCATCAAAGGTCAGACGGACTTTCGACAGACTTTTGACGGACTTCCGACGGACTTTCTAATGAACGGACTTGCCTACACACAATCACACCAAAGTCCAACGGATTCGTACGTGATGACGTACGACCGGACTAAAATAAGGAAGTTGATAGCCAATAATCAATAGCTGCCCTAGTGTCGGTTTTCATCCGTTAGACTAGCATACAGACAAGCGGATTTTTTGACCGGACTCGAGTCCGTCGGAAAGATTTGAAACATGTTCCAAATCTAAAGACCATCTGATTTTCGACCGAAAAAGTCCGCTGCAGGTCCGATGAAGCCCACACACGGTCGGATTGTCCGACGGATTCATCCCGTCGGACCAGTCCGGACGAAAAGTTCGCCCGTGTGTACACGGCATTAGGATTTACTATAATTTTATGTCCTGGTGACAATGATGACCAGGACATAAAAGAAGATAAATCTACCTATCAGGAAACACAGAAAACAATAAAGTCTGGCCTACTTTAACTAAAATTAAAAAGAAAAGTTTGGTCTTTGGATACATTTTAATAAAATGCGCCTGGGTATAATCAAGGATTGCTTTTAATAATAACAGGTAAAGTTTTGATCAAATGTTAGGATTACATTCTAGGGAAGAAGCCTATCCTGCGTCTAACTAACACTGTTTTACTTCCTCCATCAGCTCATCCCCCACAGCTATTACCTTTTGTACCAATTGACCCTTACTTTTTAGATTGTAAGCTCTAACGAGCAGGGCCCTCTGTTACCTCTTGTACCAAATTGTAATGTAACTGTAATGTCTGCCTTCATTTTGTTAACCGCTTGCCTACCAGCGCACGCCGATGTACGTCGGCAGAATGGTACTGGCAGGCAAAAGGGCGTACAGGTACGTCCCCTGTAAGAAGCGTGTCGTGAGCACGTGCACGCTGCAGGGGTCTCCATGCCCGTGACCGCGGGTCCTGCGGACTCGATGTCCGCCGGGTGCACGCGAACATGTCACGTAGAGGAAGAACGGGGAGATGATTATGTAAACAAAGCATTCCTCGTTCTGCCTAGTGACAGGACAGTGATCTACTGCTCTCTGTGATCCAGAGCAGTGATCACTGTCCTGTATTAAATATAGGTATGTGGCGCTACCTCACCTATAGGTGAGGTAGCGCCACATACCTATATTTAATATTGTTTTTGAGTTATGTGAGTAGACCCTTTTATGTTGGCAGCTCCCTGTGCTTTTCTACGAGTGGTTTTTGCGCACTAGTTGTATCCTTTGTTGCTTGATCACTGTTCTGTGTGTTCAAGCCCAGTCCCCTCACAGTTAGAATCACTCCCTAGGACACACTTAACCCCTTTCACTGCCCCCTAGTGGTTAACCCCTTCACTGCCAGTGTCATTTACACAGTAATCAATGCATTTTTAATCGTACTGATTGCTGTATAAATGACAATGGTCCCAAAAAGGTGTCAAAAATGTCTGATGTGTCTGCCATAATGTCTCAGTCCCAATAAAAATCGCAGATCACCGCCATTACTAATAAAAAAAAAAGTAAAAAAAAAAAAGTAAAATAAAAAAGGCATAAAACTATCCCCTATTTTGTAGACGCTATACATTTTGCGCAAACCAATCAATATACGCTTATTGTGATTTTTTTTTTTTTACCAAAAATATGTAGAAGAATGCATATCGGCCTAAACTGAGGAAAAAAATAGTTTTTTTTATATATTTTGGGGGGATATTTATTATAGCAAAAAGTAAAAAATACTGCGTTTTTTTCAAAATTTCCGCTGTTTTTTGTTTATAGCGCAAAAAATAAAAACCGCAGAGGCGATCAAATACCACCAAAAGAAAGCTCTATTTGTGGGAAAAAAGGACGTCAATTTTGCTTGTATACAATGCCGCACGACCGCGCAATTGTCAGTTAAAGCGACGCAGTGCCAAATCGCAAAAAGTGCTCTGGTCAGGAAGGGGATAAAATCTTCCGGGGCTGAAGTGGTTAAGTGCTGTGCAAACTGTTGGCGCTATATAAAACTTGTATAATAATAATAATAACTTCATTTTGCCAGCTTCCAATTTGGAAACATATAAATCTGATTCTCTGTGGGATGTTTAAACTGTAGGTGTATGCACTCACTTTTAGCTTCGGTGCCATGCTGGGCGATAGCAAGGGTTTTTATCTGATTGGCTTTTCATAGCCATGTGATATGTATTGCCCATACATGGTCTAATATGATAGGACAAGAACTTTGGCACCTACAAAAAATTGTTGTAGCCTGGGGTCTGGCTCACATTTACTTCCAACCACTGGTGACCTTACAGCTCCTACTGAAGCACAATGTATATTTTTCAAAGCATAAGTGCATGTATGAGAGCCCTTTCGTAGGCAATGAGTAGTCTCAATTGCACAGGCATATGACACAGGCAGAACAGGAAGTGCCCCACTCCAAGCAGTGCAGAAGAGAGAAGGACTGAGCAAAGGGGTTGTATTACTAAAGTCAAATAGACTGTGCACTTTGCAATGTGTAGTTGGCTGCACTGTGCAAGGGCAGTTGCTCCAGAACTTAGTAAATAAGGTAAAGATTCATGCAAGGGAATTTTTGTAAAAAATTTTATTTTTGCTTGCACATGGTTGAATGATGGAAGTCAGCAGCTCTTTCCCTCATTTACTAAGCTTTGGAGCAACTGATCTTGCAGTTTATTTTTCTTTAGTAAATCAACCCTAGACTGTTACATGAATGCATTTAAATGTATCAATACAATTTTTTAAAAGGAAGATTTAAGAGTTCCTAAAGTTCCTAGAGGCTAACCTATATAGTTGCCCCTTTATTGATCTTCAATTACTTTTTCTTGTTCTTGATATGTTACCTGGAATCCAAAAATTTCTTCCTTGTCAGCTACTTGACCTCAAGCTGATAATAGATTCATTATTTGACATAATGATCTTTACTTTGACAGCTATGAAATTCAAAAAGAACTGAATATTTAACATCCAGAAGACTTAAAATAATAATGGTTAGGGAAAAAAAAACGCATATATTATATTTTTATTACTAATTTATTACATATATTATATTTATTTATTTTATTTGTTTGTCTTGATTTTTGACTTTTTTTTACTGTTCACTTACTGGGACCTGAGTACCTTATTTTTTTCTTTTTATTCCTTTTATGTACAGCTTGGTTTTGGAATGACAATGAAATTATTCTTATCCTCAATTAAATATAGTAGCTGTCTCCTGACTCTTGAATGTGCATAACAGTTAATAGTTAACAGCCCCAAAGTTATGTGAAAAAAATTTGATTCTGCTCAGTCCCCTAGTGTGTACAGTGTTAGTTCACTTTTTCATTTTTTCTGCAAAGGTGAACTAACACTTCAAAAAAGGCTCCTACCTGTTGGAAATTGCTGACTTGTATGGCATATTAAAGTGGTTGTAAAGGCTAAAGTTTTTTTTACCTTCATGCTCCTCCCACAGACCCCCCCTAATACTCACCTGAGCACCCTCTCTATCCAGCGATGTGCACGGGAGCCATAGCTGTCCCAGGTCTCTCTCTCTTCATTGGCTGAGACACAGCAGCAGGAGCCATTGGCTACCACTGCTGCCAATCACAGCTGGTGAGCCAATGAGGAGAGAGTGGGGGCAGGACCAAGCCATGGCTCAGGAACATGCCCATAGCAAATTACTTGCTATTGGGAACACTGGTCAAGCAGGAGGAGCCAGGAGCGCTGGTGGGGGGACCCAAGAAGAAGAGCGCTGGTGTATTGGGGCTGTTCTGTGCAAAAAGATTGCACAGAGCAGGTAAGTACAACATGTTTGTTATTTAAAAAAACAAAAAACCTTTCATATCAGTTTAAGGCTTGCTAGTAATTTTAACTACAATTTTTTTAGCAATAGTTAGCAATTTTTTTAAATTTTAATATTTTTTTAAATGTTTAATTAATTTTAGTTTTAATGAGTTTTATTATTTGCAATGTTTTAATTGCTAGTGATTTTAGGTAGTTGACTCCCTTTTTTTTTTAAACTATTTTTCCCAGAAGCATGTGTCTTTCACTGAAATTCTTTGCATGCAGAATAACACTGTGCTGAGCCTGCTAACATGAATAAGAAGATGACATAATCAGTTTCTAAAGGATGTGGCTCCACTCCACGCCTGCAGTGATGTCACTCCTCCCTGGGGACACTTAGCCGTGAAGGTGCATTCATGCATCTCTTGTTGATTCCCAGTTATATTTCTCTCTCTCCTAACACACATTGCCCAAAGCATCTCCTCATCTTTAGAAATAAAAATTAAAGGACAATTATTTTTCTTGTTCATTCATTTTCTTTCCTGGGGTAAGTCACTTCCACCTGAGAGGCATAATTTCAAGAACTGACAGACATATTATGCATGTAATGAGATTTGCTCTAAAATTCCCTAGTGGTGATGAATTATATCTACTACCACTCAGCACGCTGTTCGCCTGCATTTACTTAAGTGAGAAATAAAATCACCTATTTACAAAAAAAAAATCTTGATACGTCTTTACGGTAGTAAATCAAATCAGGGTCATTGAAGTAAAAAAGGAAACTTTTACTCACTTTGGTCCTATATTCAAGACACTTTTTGGCATTGATGTTCTTGAATTTTGTCAAAAAAGATTGGTGTCTTTCAGATTCTTTCCAAAAAATGTATAACTCAGTGAAAAAAGGAAGCTCCACTGCACCTTTGAGGTTAATCAACATATGTCACATATCTCGGAGTGCTGCAGGACATTATAACATAATGTGATCTTCAAGAATTCGCTAGAGTGGTAATGCTTGGTTCAAATATTCTCTGCAATCTCAGAAAAACCAAGAGAAGGAGCATAGGTGTAGCTATGTGCAGTGTGGCAGTATGGATTGTGAAAGAGCTCTGTACTGTTGGAAGAGGTACATAAAGTACACATACAGTAAAACCTTATTTTGTGAGTAACTTGGTTTGAGAGCTTTTGACAGACAAGTAAAACATTTAATAAATTTTGACTTGATACACAATAGATGTCTTGATATACAAGTAGCGTCATGTCACAACTGACTATAAAAGAGCAGAGAGGTGCCTCTAAGTGTAGCAATATGGTTAGTCCCGACCTACGTGTTTTACGTCACCGCGTTTAGAACCATTGGATTTTCCGACAACTTTGTGTGACCGTGTGTATGCAAGACAAGTTTGAGCCAACATCCGTCAGAAAAAATCCATGGATTTTTTTTGTCGGAATGTCCGATCAATGTCCGACCGTGTGTACAGAGCATTAGAGGTGCCTCTCTTTTCTTTTATACTCTGTAGCTCCTGCTGGATTTTGCTTCTAATCCCCTTGTGGAGGCTGCCATTTGTTGATGGACATTTTATGGTTACACAACCCATCACATTGCCATAATCTTTTTATATGGGCTATAAACTGAAGGATTTATGAATAAATGGTTGTGGAACGAATCATCTGAGTTTCCATTATTTCCTATAGGGAAATTTGCTTTGATATACAAGTGTTATACATGTGTTGGATTACAAGCATGTTTCTGGAACTAATTATGCCCTCAATCCAAGGTTTTACTGTACGTGTTATGCAAGCTTTTGGACATTCCTGGTCCTGTTATATAATTTGCTACTTTTTTCCTTTGAAATGGGGTTATGGTCACTTAGACTTCTTCTTAAATTTGTGGTCATCAGAAAGATCCCCACTTATAGATAGCTAAAAAGCTCATTGCTGATAGTGGTTACTTATCTGAGTTGCTCATTGCTCAAGGAGCCCCTAGGAACCTATGAATGAACACTACGGTTGAGAAAGGCTGGTATAAGCACCCCTCCAGTTGGACTTATACCAAGCAAGTCAACACACAAACTCTCAAAAATAAAAGAGGGGTCCTTCACTATTTAAAAGCCTTAAAATGGATGTAAACCCCATTCATGAAATCTTACTCGGGAACATATATCTGTAGTGTTTACTTATCTCTATCCAAAGCCCTAAGTCTCGTATCTTTCTGCTGCTCGGTTCTTCTGTTATCAGCATGATAACTTCTGACAAGCTCTCCAACAACCGAGATAAAACATAGAAATAGATTAGCAGACAGCTGGTCTATTCATAGCACAGCTCTGCACATTTCTTCCTTCCCCTGCCTATGTGGAGCAGGGGGGTGTGTGCCTTTCCTCCAATCAGCTGTAACATAGTGTATGCCAAGAATCTACACCCAGTGGTGGAACAGGAAGAGAAGATTCTAACATGATATGCACTTTCTAAACAGTCTAGAAAGTTGAAGACAGCACATATACATGTAAAACTTATGTAGGGAGATTTGTTTCATCTGTGTGTATCATCTGAGGCTGTTCACTTCACTGGGTATATGTGAGGGTTTACATCCACCTTAAATTTAATTTCTTAAACTCTTCCCCCCGGTATATGCAAACCCCAATGCATTTCACTCCATTAGGAGCTTATTCGTTAGGTCACTAAACTAAGGCTTTAATTTATCAATTGCTATATATGCTCCAACATGGAGGCTTTCAAAGATTAGCATTAGGAAGCCAATTACACAGAGGGGCTTTGATAGTGTATGTGACTTCCACATATATTTGCAACTAAACAACTAAAACCTCTGCTTTTAACACAAATTATGCAAATTATGCATGTAATTATTGGTGTAATTAGCTTCTTTTCTAGCTAGCTGGTAAGTGTGCTGGGAAATATTTAAAAGAGAAGTTTGGGTTTAAAAAAACAAACATTCATTCCCACATAGGTAGATGCAGCATCAATCCAATGCTGCATCTGTCCCCGGCCACCTCTAAACTGGGAAAAGAGTGATCAAATACAGCTGAGTTCTCCCCTCTGCTCTGAGAAGAGAGTCACTGACTCTCTGCTCTGCCCTTCCAGTGCTCACTGGAGTGCTGGGTTGGAGAGGGGCCTGGAACAGCTGGCTCAGTCTCCAAGCAGCTCACTGAGAGGCTGAGCCAGCTGTCGGTAGAGGCTTCTGGGTGGATCCTGACTGTAAAGTCGGGATCGATCCAGCACCTGGACCTGCTGAGTGATGTCAGCTGACAGCGGACTTTAGCCCACTGTTGGCTGAAATATATTTTATGTTAGTGACACTGTGAAGATGTGTCCTTCTCCTTACATACCATCTTGAATGTAACCTATAAAGGGATATATAGGCTAATTTTAGGCTAATGAGCGCCTTATAATGCCCCGTACACACGGTCGGACTTTGTTCGGACATTTTGACAACAAAATCCTAGGATTTTTTCCGACGGATGTTGGCTCAAACTTGTCTTGCATACACATGGTCACACAAAGTTGTCGGAAAATCCGATCGTTCTAAACGCGGTGACGTAAAACATGTACGGGACTATAAACGGGGTAGTGGCCAATAGCTTTCATCTCTTTATTTATTCTGAGCATGCGTGGCACTTTGTCCGTCGGATTTGTGTACACACGATCGGAATTTCTGAGAATGGATTTTGTTGTCGGAAAATTTTATATCCTGCTCTCAAACTTTGTGTGTCGGAAAAGGTCCTATCACACATTTTCCATCGGAAAATCCGACCGTGTGTACGGGGCATAAGTCATTGTAAACTGATGTTATATGCTGTTGTGTGTTATTGTGTTGGGTCACAATACACAGCATGCAGTATGGGTATTGTGGAGCATTCTGACCTATCAGAAAATGGCCGTGAGCAAACAATAAACTATAGAATGTCCATGGTCTTCAACAAAATGGCCGCGATGACACAATAAAATGATTGACATCTCAACCGTCCAATAGAATTCCCCCTGAGGAAGATACAACATTTCCCGGTATCGACACATTTTGGGGAGGGGACAGGACGGTTTTTGAGACAGTGGAGTGTTCTCAGAGCAGGAGAGGACATATTAGCAAAGCACATTTATATTTGTTTGGCTTGATACAGAGTGGTGCGCTCATAGCACCTATTAAATGTGAGTACCCTAATATAGGGAATATTGTCATTTTAAATAAAACTTTTAAAACGGTAATACACTATCCAGTTTCCTTTGTTTTTCATATGAATATTGCTGCAAGTATCCATCTAAGGATCTAAATGCTGACCATAAACCCAGAGTTGGTTTAAAAGCGTGTTTTGACCGAGCTTAGGTGCAAGGTCACACGCTCTAAGGTGAGCGCATACACCAAAGGGGGAGCACAAGAGTGGAGACGAGCCCTTTACTGTTATATCATCTGTTTTATCATCTGCAATGAACACCAGAAGAATGAAGTAGTTATGAATAGACTTTATGCTGCAATTTTATGGACACAGATTAATGCATAAATTAGTTTGGCACAAGAGCACTTTAAACATGGTTCACTTTATTTCTATATTGATTATTGTATATTGATGCACTTATATAGATTGATGTAAATTACAGGTTGTCCCTGCAATTATTGCAGTATCGCAATTATCGCACAGAGTTGCAAATTTGTCTATTGCATATGAATGCTACATGTGTATATAGAGGTGTGTATGCTATACAGGTTGTCATTGGGAGGATCGCATAGGATTGCAATTTTTAATTGTTCATGATCGCAACTTATAATCGCATAAGATTGCGTTATTAGATTCACAAGATTTTTTTTTATATAGGATTAGAATATCTCACCACCACTATTTAACTGCAACCAGTCATATTATGATTTAATACGGTTATCATGTGATTATATTTGGATAGCACAGCATTATATTGGTATAAAACTTTTTGGCACGAGCATATGGGACGTGATTAATGCTAGCAGCTGTCCTTTAATCATCTCTAATTATCATTTGGATTTTCACATAGTAGCTCGCAAGATTCTGTTTGTTTTTTAATTTTTTCCTGACTGTTACATTTATTAAATTAATACTAATTCTCACTGTGCACTAAAAGTTTCACAAGCATATTATAGTTCAGTATGAATCCAGCCAAAACATTTTTTTATTCGTTAGAACCTTCATCGAGCTTTTATCACTCTGTTAGGGGAGATTTACCAGTTGTGTCACCAAGGCAAAAGTGAGAGAAAACAATATGAAATAGAGGAAAATCTCCCCAAGGTGAAAGAAAAACCTGTACTTAGTTGTCAATAGAACAGATGCCATCCAATGAATGATTTTCACACCCGTCCTGCAGGGGCAGATCCAGAGTCTAGTCTCAGGAGGGGCACTGCCAGAAAATAATTTTTTTTGCGGGCAATTTATCGGGGAAATGGCTGGTGTTGGCTCTTCAATCATCCTGGCACCATGGTTGTTATGGTGTCAGGATGATTGAAGTGCATAATTTTTATTATTACATTGTTATATAAAATGAAATTGCGGATAGTCACTTGCCACGTCACCTGCCACAAGTTGCGAGTTGTCACTTGCCACGTCACATGCCACACGTTGCGGATTGTCACTTGCCATGTCGCCTGTCACCAGATGCGCATTGTTACTTGCCACGTCGCCTGTCACCAGATGCGGATTGTCACTTGCCATGTCACCTGCCACACATTTCGGATTGTCACTTGCCTGCTACAATTGTCACTTTCCTTTCCTGTGTCTCAGAGTGAAGTCAGGCAGCAGACAGATGATGTCATCTCTTTGCTGCCCACAGCTGCCTGCACAGTGAGGACGGAACTGCAGGGCGGTCGCCAGGCGCTGAGAGATGATGTCATCTCTCTGCTCCCCTGCCCGCCGGCCCGCTGATTGGCCAGCCGCCCGCTGACCTGCCGACTGGCTCACCCACCAAGCCACCCACCCGCTTACTCACCGAGCTGCCCACCAGCTTACTCACCGAGCTGCCCACCTGCTCACTCACCCGCCTGCCGAGCTGCCCGCCTGCCCACCTGCCGAGCTGCCCGCCCACTCACCCGCTTACTGGTCCCCTGCTCACCTGCAACAAATTTCTCGGGGGGGGCGGGGCAATTGCCCCGTTGTCCTCCTGGATCCACCCCTGACATCCTGTCGGTGATATCCATAAAAATTTTTGGAATTCCCATTCCTTTCTATCCCTGTCACAATGATCACAAGGTCAAATAGACAGGGTGAATCTTTCCAGTAATAAAACAGACAGCAACAGAAATTGTACAAAGTTTTATTTCTTCCACACTGTATCTGAATATTTAAAAGAACATTAAAATAGAATATCTTCTGCTTTAAACTTACACCCTGCAGAATTTTCTTTAGCATTGAATACCCTACTTTGGTGGGAAAGGGAATAAACGGGGCTGGGGGCAATAGCCTCAAGCTGAATGGTGGTTGTGGCAAGTGGTGCTAACAGTCAGTGGGAGGGGCTTAAAGGTGTATGGGTAAATAAAACTTGATCCTACTCTACTCTGGGTCAAGAGTGTGTATTGGTATGATAGAGGCTTTTCTGTCCTAGTGAACCTATGTTAAATGCTCTTTTTTATACTTACCATTCAGTAACTCTTCACACTTGTTCTGCACAGGGTAGTTCACCCCATTTTGAATTTAGCACTGCATAAACAAAGCATACAATACATACAGGAAAAAAAAAACTAAATTACAGAACCATAAGTGAGCGAATAAGGTTCAAGAAGCACAATAAACAGCTTAAAATGGATGTAAACCCTCACATATACCCAGTGAAGTGAACAACCTCAGATGATACACAGAGATGAAACAAATCTCCCTACATAGGTTTTACTTGTATATCTGCTGAATTCAACTTTATAGACTGTTTAGAAAGTGCACATCATGTTAGAATTTTCTCTTCCTGTTCCACCACTGGGTGTGGATTCTTGGCATACACTATGTGATAGCTGATTGGAGGAAAGGCACACACCCCCTCTCCACATAGGAAGAGGAAGGAAGAAATGTGCAGAGCTGTGTTGTGAATAGACCAGTTGTCTGCTAATCTATTTCTATGCACTATCCCTGACACAAATTTCAGGGTGGTTTTATCTTGGTTGTGGGAGAGCTTGTCAGAAGTTATCATGCTGATAACAGAAGAACCAGGAGCTGAAAGACACGAGACTTAGGGCTTTGAAGAGAGATGAGTTAACATAGATAAGTTAAGATAGATGTGCCCAGGTCAAATTTTAAGAATGGGGCATACATCCACTTTAAATGGTGTCTTTCTAGACTGACCCTCAAACAGCTGGTCATATGGTGCACACATAATTTTTCTTTTTTGCATATCATAATCACAAGTAATCTACTGTTTTGTATTATTTATTTTCTGCAGTTTTAATTTATTGCAGATGTCTCCATTACATAGCTTAATCAAAAATTCAACAGCCATGTCATTTATTTAAACTATTCTTATACACAAATGGGAGTTTAGACTCCAATCTCTCCTCTGTTATGTTTTGGCAAGCAATAGTAGAGCTGAACAAAGCTTTGTGCAATAAGGAATGGCTTATGTAATCATAATTCTCAATGCAAAAATGAATTTGCTGACATAAAGACATGAGAATTTCAGCAAAAAGCACATCCTAGAGCATTCTTTGCTGCTGCTAATGAATTCTGTTCAGGCTGATAAAAGTGAGGACTAGTGATGAGCCGAACACACCTAAGTTTGATTCAAGGTAAGTTTGGTGGCGTTTACAGAAGTTTTGGTGTCAAATCCAAACCCTATTGAAGTCAATAGGAGTTGAATGTTATAAAAAAAACAGTAATAGCCATTTCCTAGGCTGATAGGCATGGGATTTTCAAGCAAATGACATAGGGGCTTGGCACCTCTTACCAAAACATTTTTTTAAAAATTCAGTTTGGCAGAGAGCAGTGATTTTAATAATGCTTGAAGGGCAACAATAAAGAGGCAAAATCCATTTAATTCACTTGCCTCGAATAATGCCTGTAACCTGTCTGTGAAGTGGGGCATCTGAACCACAAAAAAACAAGAAATAAGTGTAAGGTCCCCCTCAAAATCCATACCTCAATAACCCAGTTACCAAGGGGTATTGCCCCTTCTATGAATAAGCAGAAGATGTTTCTGTGGTCTGTACTGGGTCCACACCTCCACGCCGCCTACTGGAGTGTTTGAAGTGAAGAAGGAGCCTTTCCTAAGCTATATACCCTTGCCTGGAATGTGACCCTGTGCTAAGCACTATCTCTCACAAGTAGGTTCATCTCCCTACCACACACTCACCAGAAGCAGGCCAAAATTACATATGGCCCCTTATTTAAAAGTTTCCCTCATCCAAGATGGCTGCTGAAGTTTCTTAAAAATTCTATGTCCAATCAGATTACTTTCCTCTCTCAAATCACTAACTAGTGAGTCTCAAAGGGACCAATTCCCTTGCAGGTCTCCCTTTACTATGCAATAATGTCATTAGGACATCTGCAGGTGGGAAGGCTAACTGCAGCTGCCTACATTTAACATATTGGCTTAACTGCTTTAAATGTTATCTGGAGTTAGGCTTTATTTGTTGTTCAGTTATGTAAAGTATATTTAAATCTACTAGACCATCCAACACTAACTTTTCTACAGGTTGAGATTAGTGCTGTCCAAGGGTGACTACATTGCTCTTGCATAGATATGGTGGACTAGAGAACATAGCTCCCCTAAGACAGGGCCTGTGTTATCTGCAGAATCCCCATTTGAAAATAAAGATTAAAATGCCTGAAAAAAAAAAAAACTAATGACACCTCCACATCTAAGGACTGGTAGGCTGCAAAATTTAAATTTTTTGTTCTTGGGGTTAGACACTCTTTATATGTGCAGGTCTAATGGGAAAACAATGTATTGTTTTATAATGAGAAGTTGCTGATATTAGAAATATACCCAATGAACATTATTATAATTACGTATGTAACCATGCTTTGCTAATATAGACATTACAGTTGTGATGGTTACAAATGAGTTTGGCTCCCTCTAGTGTCCATTTAATGTTATTAAGACTTTTGTTCAGTTTCTGTGAAGCAGTGTTACAAAGCATTGTGGGAGATGTAGTTTAATGAGGAGATGACTCATGTGTTAACTTTGTTTCAAAACTACTAATCCCACAATGACCAGTCAGTGACCCACAAGGCCAAGTTACTGTGCAGCATGCTAGGAGCAGGAATAAAAGGAACAGCGTGGCCATTTTTCCGGCCTCTTGGGACGCCATTCAATACCTGCCTGCAGTGAGGTCTGTGTGTGTGACCGGGAGACTGCAGTCTGTGAGGCGCAGAGCAGAATCGATCAGCCTCTGAGGTGTTCCAGAGCACAGCCAGCTGGATCAGCGTGTGGATAGACCTGAGGACCCAAAGATTTCTGGAGGTTTCCTGCATTACAGTCATCAGCCATCAGAAGGAGTGGTGTGGTGTGACAGCGCCAACTTTGGATCAGACTGAGATATCAGGAAAGGAGCCTTACAGTACCTGGGCCTGTTGTGGTGAGCGGGCACTTGCCCAGATCAATATAGTGCACGGTTGCTGTGTGAGTTATTTACAGACTGCTGGTGAGACTTGTAGTCCCACAGAAGTGATCTCACTTGTCCACAAGCTGCATACCATTAAATTTTAGGATTCATTTCTGCTAAGGAGGAAGTATTATAAGAGTTTTATATTTGCAAGTACACAATTACCAGCATATCATTTATCCTACAGTTTGCTTTCTACTTGTTTCCCTGTTTGGATTTGCAAATACTGTAGTCTAATACCATAAGCTAGCTAAAGATTCTGAAGAAAAGGAACTTTTATCATCTTCTATAAAGCATCACAATTCACTTTGCATTTGGAACATTGCATTACAACCTAGGGGGAGCCCTTGAGTACAGGATATATATATATATATATATATATATATATATATATATATATATATATATATATATATATATATATATATATATATATATATATATATTGTATTGTACTGTTGCATGTTCATAACATTATACTGCAGATTTGGTGTGAGTGCTTTGAGGTTTCAGTGGGAAGGTGCTTAATATAAGTTTTGGCATATATTGGACGTTTATCCCCTGTCTGCATACATACTTTACGGTAACTATTTGATCTACAATTTTCAAGTTTATATTGAGTGTTATTAATTGTCACTTATTGTTTATGCTGAATTGCATTTTCTTTTATGTTCAACATCTATTAATCGTTTCAGCCCCAGAAGATTTTACCCCCTTCTTGACCAGAGCGTTTTTTGCGATTCGGCACGTTCTTTTTTCCCCACAAATAGAGCTTTCTTTTGGTGGTATTTGATCGCCTCTGCGATTTTTATTTTTTGCGCTATAAACAAAATAAGAGCGACAATTTTGAAAAAAATGCATTATTTTTTACATTTCGCTATAATAAATATCCCCCAAAAATATATAAAATTATTTTTTTTCCTCAGTTTCGGCCGATCGTATTCTTCTACATATTTTTGGTAAAAAAAAATCGCAATAAGCGTTTATTGATTGGTTTGCGCAAAAGTTATAGCGTTTACAAAATAGGGGATAGTTTTATGGCATTTTTATTAATAATTTTTTTTTTTACTAGTAATGGTGGCGATCAGCAATTTTTATTGTGACTGTGACATTATGGCGGACATGTCGGACATTTTTGACACATTTTTGAGATCAGTGACACTTGTCACTAGGCAGAACGGAGAGATGCTGTTTACATCAGCATCTCCCCGTTCGTCCTCTCCGTGAGGCGATCGCGGGTATCCCTGTGGCGATCGAGTCCACGGGACCCGCGACCCGACTCACGGAGCTCCCAGCCGGAAAAAGTTCCGATCGGAAATTCCGATCGTCTGTACAAATTCCGACGCGCAAAATTCCTACGCATGCTCGGAAACAATTTGACGCATGCTTGGAAGCATTGAACTTCATTTTCTCGGCTCGTCGTAGTGTTGCACGTCACCGCGTTCTTGACGGTCGAAAGTTCAGAGAACTTTTGTGTGACCGTGTGTATGTAAGCCAAGCTTGAGCGGAATTCCGTCGGAAAAACTCTGCTCATGTGTACGGGGCATAAGTCTAAGTGCTGGTTCACACTGGGGCGACTTGTCAGATGACTTTGCCGACTGACAAGTCGCGCACAATGCAATGCAATGGAACCATTCTAATGGGAGCGAAGACTTAGAAAAAGATTCCTGTACTACTTGGGGGCAACTTCGGAACGGCTTGCATTGACTTCTATTAAAGAAGTAGTTTGCAAGCCGCGCTGAGGACAACTTTGAAGCCACCCCAGTGTGAACTGACACTAATAGGTTTGCCAATTGCTACAATGGTTTTTTAAACTCCGTTTCATAAGATTGTAGGATACACTGTGCTTCAGCTAGGGCTGAATGGGTTTCTGGTGTAGACTGTAGCCCAAAGGCTTCCTTGTTCTGATGTACTTCAGCCTCTAAGGCAGATCAAAGGGGTCTGGACAATTTCCTGTAAGTAGCATTTTTACTGATAAAGGCTCTTCTTGTAATAGCCTTAAAAGAGAAGTGTGGGATTTATAATAAAAAAAAAAACCCTTACACTCACCTAGGTGGATGCAATATCGATCTGGTGCTGCATTTGTCCCCCACCGCCTCTGCACTAAGAACTGAGTAATGTGAATGAGGACCTAGTTGCAGAGTGTGACGAGGCTGAAGCATTATAGGTGGAACTGCACATGGGTGTACATACTACAAAAGTAATCATTGGAGTTTGTTATAGACCACCCAATGTTAATAAAGACGTGGAGATTTGGCTCCTTTTACAGATAGAAAGGGCTGGAACAATGATAGTAATGGGGGATTTTAACTACCCGGAAATTGACTGGGGCACTGCCAGAACAGTTAAAGGGCAAAAATGTGTAAACCTATTACAAGACAATTTTATGGTCCAGTTCACTGAGGCCCCGACTAGGAATGATGCTCTGCAGGACCTGGTAATCTCAAGCAATGCAGAGCTTATTACTGATGTTCATATAAAAGAACATCTGCGTAGTAGTGACCATAACATTATTTAGTTTAGCTGTAAACAACAAGCACATACTGAAAAGATAGAAACACTAAACTTTAAGATTTTTCAAGGATGAGGGCTGTTCTCCAAGACTTAGACTGGGAGGGAACATTGGCCTCAATGAACACAGAACAGGAATGAGAATTCTTTAAAAAACTGTATGTAAACTCACTGCAAAGTATGTTCCCATGGGCAATAAGTTTAAAAGGCTAAAAATAAAACCTATGTGGGTCATGGCCAAAGTTAAAAAACTATAAATAATAAGAAAAGAGCTTTTAAAAATTTAAAAATGAAGGAACACTATCATCGTTTAAATGTGAAATTCCTCAGTCTCTAAATGTACGTAATATAACCGGATACTAACATTTATATGTAAAGTTGATCCAGGAAATATCCGATTGCCTCTCAAGGGATCAGGAAGGATTTTTTTCCCCTACCAGAGCAAATTAGATCATGCTTTGCTGGTGTTTTTTGTCTTCCTCTGGATCAACTGTGAATAGGATTGTGTAAATGGTATTGTATGACTATGTAACTGAGCGATCAAACATTGCTCACTGCTCAGTTCTCCCCTCAGCTCTGAGCATAGAGCAGTCACTATCAAACACTGGCTCTCTGCTCTGCCCCTCCAGCGCTCACTGGTCTGGGGAGGGCAGAGAGCAGCTGGCTCAGTGTCCCAGAGGCACAACAGAGAGGCTGAGCCAGCTGCTAGTCTAGGCATCTGGGTGGATCCTGACTGTAAAGTTGGGATCTTTCCCCAGCCTGAACTGGCCAAAAGACGTCAGCTGACAGTGGGCTTTAGCCTGTTGTTGGCTAAAAACAGGTCACAGGAGTACAGAACGAACTGCACTCCTATGATCTATAGGAGAAGTATAGCCAGGGCTGGACTGGGACAAAAATCTGGCCCTGGACTTCATCATGACTGGCCCACTTTAATTTTGAGTGTCCCCAACAGCGTCCCCCTTACATCAGAGTCCCCATCAGCAGCCCCTTCACATCAGAGAGTCCCCATCAGAAGGCCCCTTCACATCAGAGAGTCCCCATCAGAAGCCCCCTTCACATCAGAGAGTCCCCATCAGAAGCCCCCTTCACATCAGAGAGTCCCCATCAGAAGCCCCCTTCACATCAGAGAGTCCCCATCAGAAGCCCCCTTCACATCAGAGTGTCCTCCCTCTCCTTCCCCTCCCACATGTACTCACAGTTTTGAAGACAACTTCTCGTTCCTCTCTCCAGTCATGTGATAACAAGTGATAAGGGGAGAGAGGAAGGAAAGTCTGCCTATCTCCCCCTGCAGGCTGGAGGGAGCAGAAAGCCTAATGCTTTCTCCAGCAAGTTACGGAAGCTGCTCCTCCTGACAGGAGTGAAATAGCGATCACTCACTGTCAGAGAGGAGCGGCTCCAGGACTGCACCTGACCGGCCCACTGAGCCATCGGCCCACCGGGAAACTCCCGGTAGTCCCGATGTCCAGTACATGCCTGAGTATAGCCAAATAGCTTTGGCTACTTCTCCTTTAAATGCATTCCAGGCAGTCAAAAATCAGGGATGGGAAATATCCACCTGATTGTAGTCATCCATATCTTTTTTAGCTATATCTTGTATAACATCCTTTGTCAACCAGAGGGTGCTAAGCCTTCACAATCTAAAGATGAGTTTATGCCTATTGCTAATTCAAGCTTGAGGGCTGAGTTTTCAGAGAAAGTTCGTATAATATAGATATCTTCTACCACCAATGCTAGGAGTTCTGAGGACCAAAACCATATCAGTCTTGGATAGTGCTGTGAAAGTGATAGATTGACATGAAAATTCTTTGGCGTATGGGTGCTTCTACCCCCACATATCTTAGTTGGTATAAGCCTTGCATCAAGTGGGAAGAAAGGTGGGTTCATATTGCACAAGGTGAAGTCTATCTAGTGAGGAATAAATCACAGTCCCCTATTAATATACAGCCCCTATAAATAAAACCAGCTAGGATGAAAATGGCATTGGCTGGTTACTTCTTTTGAAGAGAACGTCTGCTTTAGCTGGTGGAGGAATATAAATTGTCACCAGAAGCAGTGGAGTACTATATATTTAACAGTAAAGAATTATGTAAATTCTATATACAGCATACATGTCTCTCTCTCTCTCTTTCTATATATATATATATATATATATATATATATATATATATATATATATATATATATATATCTCAAAAAGACTATAGATTCCCATTAATAGGAACAAGATCCCAAAGCCACTGACATCTGTGCTGTGGACCATACACCATGTACTTTTCATCTAACATCTGCCTATCTGCCAACATGAATTTGTGCTTGTTAATTGAGGAGCTATCTTTATGATAAATGTGTTTTTTTCAGATGCCTTGCAATTAACTAGATTCACTGGGCCAGAATTTATGACTAAATTTGGGATTACTACAAAACACTTTTTACGTGCTTTCCCTGCAGTGTGAGAAAAGCTAATTGATGATTACAGTACCTGTCCTCCTAAAATATTTGGTGTCTATGCCTACCCGTTCCCCTATATCATGTTGACTGACTTTACAGCTTGCACAGTAGGTGTACATCCTACTGGTTCATAGCAGCAGGGTTTGTTAGTACTGGGATTGAATGATGACTCTCTTAGTAATTATTAAATCCCAAAGAAATTCATTTTTTCAAAATGCTGACAGATTAATCTGTCATTAGCTGCAGTGTTATGGCTTGTATGTCTCATTAATAGCTGGAGAAACACAGTAATTGCAAAAGAAACCCGCTTTATGCTCAGGTGCTGGCATTGCAAATTGTCCTTGGTTTGGTAACGTGTTTGTTACCCCAACATGTCTTATTCCTGGTATGTGCCTGTTGTACAACGTACTTGTGTTCAAAAACATCCTGCTCTTTTTACATTGCATCCTTTGTAAATACAAAATACAAATACATTGTGATCCTGCCAGTCATTTCCTTATCTATTGCAAACTGATCACATAGGGCTTGAAAGCACATCCATATCAGAGTGGTCAGTTTCCTGGCTGTGCTGGTAACACAGCATGCTTGTCTTCCAATGGTCTATCTTATCCTGCACAGAGAAGATCAGTGTATTCCTCTTTTTCTGCATCTTTCTGACATGACCCCGCCCCCGTCATGTAATCACTTCTGAAAAGAAAAAATAAATAAAGGGTATTTACAATATATACACACACACATATATATATATATATATATAAAATCAGAAGAGGATTGCTGCACAAAAAGGTGAAAATGTATTGATAAAAAAATTACATCATATCAGGCATTTTCAGGTGACGTTTCGGGCTAACAATGATATCGCCCTTCAGGTTTGAGGGGAAAACATCTATGGAAGGCACGGAGGAGGACAGGAGAATGTATGTCCGAGGATGAGACCCAAGAGCGTTCCTCTAGACTGTACCCCCCTCTAATGAACCAGGTACAGTATGCGCCCACGCAAGCTACGGGAATCAACAATAGATTGTATCTCATATTCCTCATGGTTCTCAACCTGAACTGGGTGAGGACGTGGTACCGAAGTGGTGAAACGGTTGCATACCAACGGTTTTAAAAAGGAGACATAAAATACATTTGAAATACGTTTATTAGAAGGAAGGTCTAACTCACAAGCCACTGGGTTGATCCTACGGAGAATACAGGAAAGGCCCAATAAACCGTGGTGCCAGTTTTAATGAGGGAACATGGAGTCGGAAGTTGTGAGATAACAGCCAGACCCTGTCCCCAACTTGGTATTAAGGCGCAGGTAGGCGTCTGTGGTCAGAATGGAGTCTGTACCTATCATTGGCACGTCGCAAGGACTCTTGGACCTGTACCCAAGTGGAATGAAGACCACGGAGATGCTCCTTCAATGCAGGAATGCTCTGAGGAACAAATAAGTCAGGCAACATGGATGGTTGGAAACCATAATCGCCATGAATGGAGACAATCAGGAAGTGGTATTGACAGCACTATTGTGCGCAAACTCGGGGTAAGAGGTCTGACCAGTTGTTATGGTGGTCAGAAATATAGCAACGTAAAAGCTGTTCCAAGGACTGGTTGGCTCGTTCTGCGTCCCCATTGGACTGCGGGTGATGCTCAGAGGAGAAGGAAAGCTGAATTCCCAACTGTGCACAAAAGGCTCACCAGAACCTGGACACAAACTGGATACCCCTGTCTGAGACAATCACCTTGGGTATCTCATGTAAGCGATCTCCGGAGCAAAAATGGAAGCTAGTTCTTTAGATGTGGGCAACTTCTTAAGTGGAATACAATGAGACATTTTCCAGAAGCGGTCAACCACCATAAGGATAACTGTGTTTCCCTGAGAGTTGGGTAACACCACAATGAAATCCATAGACAGGTGGGTCCAAGGCCTCTCTCCATTGGGTATGGGTTGTAGGAGGCCCACTGGAAGCTGTCAAGGTGTCTTACTCTGAGCACACATGGAACAAGCAACTATGAAGGCTGCTACATCAGCACGTAGACTAGGCCATCAATTGTTGGGAAATGGTCCAAAAGAGTTGATTCTTCCCTAGGTGACCAGCAGCCTTGGGAGAATGGTAAGTCTGGTGCACGGCAGTACAGAGACTCTCAGGGACAAACCAACGGTCACAAGGTTTCTTAGGAGGAGAATGGATCTGAGCAGCAAGAATTTTGTCCCCCAAAAGAGATGTGAGACTGGCGCAAACCATAGCCAGAATACGATCGGGAGGAATCACAGGAACAGGAACCGACTCCATCTTGGAAGTGGAGGAAAACTGTTGCGACAATGCATCAGCCCTTACATTCTTAGTACCTGGTAAGAATGAGACTATGTTTGAAACTTGACAAGAAAAGAGCCTATCGTGCCCTTCTGGGTAAGAGGCATTTAGCCTCAGACAAGAATGTGAGATTCTTATGGTCAGTCAGAATAAGAACCGGCACAGTGGTACCTTCGAGGAGATGCCTCCATTCATTAAGGAATAAAATGATCGCTAACAACTCACTGTCCCCATCTAATAATTGCATTCCGCAGGAGATGATTCCTTGGAAAAGTAGCCACACGAATGCATAGCGCTCTCAGAGGTAGGACGTTGAGATAGCAGGGCACCAACTCCAGTTTCAGATGCATAAACCTCTAGGATGAAAGGTACCGTAGGATCAGGATGTACTAACACAGGAGCAGAAGCAAAGGCAGCCTTGAGACTCTCAAAGGCATTAATGGAATCCGGAGACCAATTCTGTGGGTTACGAATAAACCTCTGATGATAATTGTGAAAGCCAAGAAAACGCTGCAATGGTCGTAAACCCATGTGTCGGGGCCACTGTAGTACTGTCAAAAGTTACTCTGGGTCCATCGAAAAACCAGCAGTGAAAATTACATAACCTAGGAATTTATCCTGTTCACAATGAAACTCGCACTTCTCCAATTTACAATACAGGTTATTATCTCTCAACCTCTGCAGCACACGGCAGAGATCTGTGTGATGGCTCTCTAGGGACTAGGAAAATATGAGAATATCGTCAAGATAAACCACCACACATAGCTGCAACAAATCTCAGAGGACATCGTTGATAAATTCCTAGAAAACTGCTGGAGCGTTGCAAAGACTAAACGGAATTAATAGGTATTCATAATGGCCTATTCTGGTATTAAACACAGTTTTCCATTTGTCGCCCTCCTTGATCCTCACGAGATTGTATGCCCCTCGCAAATCAAGCTTCGTAAAAAAAACATTGCTCCCTTGATGCGATCAAATAACTCCATAATCAAAGGAATCGGATACGTGTTCCTAATCGTGAATTAATTGAGACTCTCATAAACGATACAAGGTCTCAGTTCACCATTCTTCTTTTTCACAAAGAAGAAACCAGCACCAGCAGGAGATGAGGATTTAAGGATAAATCCTCGAGAAAGTGCGTCGGACACATACTCCTCCATGGCTTTGTCCTCTGAGACAGACAAAGGGTAGACCCGACCACGAGGGGTATGGCACCAGATTGAAGGTCAATTGCGCAATCATACAACCGGTGCGGAGGCAAACTACTGGCTTGACCTTTGTCAAAGACATCGCAAAATTCGTGGTACTCCTCCGGCAGGGCGGAGAGTGAAGGGGTGCACAAGACCTTAGCCACTTTCAGAAAACATGTGGCACCAGATTGAAGGTCAATTGCGCAATCATACAACCGGTGCGGAGGCAAACTACTGGCTTGACCTTTGTCAAAGACATCGCAAAATTTGTGGTACTCCTCCGGCAGGGCGGAGAGTGAAGGGGTGCACAAGACCTTAGCCGCTTTCAGAAAACATGTCACCCTGCATTGTGGCGACCAGGAAATAACCTCAGCACGAGGAAATGACTTGGAATTGGATTATCTCCTGGTGAAGAGGCCCTACGGCCATGGTCAATGGAACAGTCTCACGAGTCACATGGACAGGCTGTAGAGGTATCCCATCAATAGCCTCAATGACAAGTGGAGTGGCACAAAGCTGCAGCGGAATCAGGGGCTTAGACACAAAGGCACCATCTATGAACAGGCCTGCAGCCCCAGAGTCAATTAGAGCCTGAATCTCGATGGACGACTCAGACCAAGAAAGAGTAACCGGAACCAGGGGCTTATCCTTCTGGATAATTGGGGACGTAACAATGCCACCTAAGGTCTGTCCCCTACAGGACCTCAGGTGCAAGCGTTTCCTGGAGGGGTAGGACAAGACTTCAAAAAGTGACCTGCCTGGCCACAATAAAGGCACAGTCTCTCTCTCCTCCTAAAGGCCCTCTCATCCACAGAGAGACGTGTGAAGCCCAACTGCATGGGTTCTACCTCACTGGCAGACTCGTACCAGGAGGTATGGGAGGTGAGGGAGGCAAGCGTGGGACTATAAAGCTCAGAGCCAAACATACAGGAGGCTTCCGCAAGCGCAAGGAATATCTCTCTCGGAGTCTGGCGTCAATAAGAATGGCAAACGCGATCAACTTCTCCAGCTCAGTGGTTATGTCTCGGGCTGCTAACTTATCTTTGATGTTATCCGAGAGACCATGAAAAAAAGCCACAAGGACCTCATTGTTCCAAGCAACCTCTGCTGCCAGAGTACGGAAGTCAACAACATAGTCAGCAACAGTTCTCGTACCCTGTTTGATTGATATAAGGCTTTTGGCAGCAGAAGTGGAGCATGCGGGAATGTCAAATACCCTTTTAAAGGAAGCTGCAAACTCTAGGTAACTCAGGACGACAGGTTTTTGCATCTCCCATAGAGGGTTTGCTCAGGCCAAGGCTCTCTTAGAAAGCAAAGATATCACAAAGCCTACTTTGCTTCTATCCGTGGGAAACGCCAGGGGCAGCATCTCAAAGTATATTTCAACCTGGTTGAGAAACCCTCTGCATTGAACTGGATCACCCCCGAATCACTGGGGAAGTGGAGTGGAACCAGACATACCTCTTATAGAGGTAATACTTGAGGCAGGTGCCTGCACAGAGACTGGAGCAGCAGCAGGGACGGCCTGCAACACAGGTTGTACTGGAGAAGCTACAGTGGGAGGTGAGGTTCCAAGTGAGCAGTGCGATTCAGGAGAGTCTGTAATGCTATGGCAAACTGATCCATGCGGTGATCCTGTTCATCCGATCTGGAAAAAATATTACCAACAAGTGGATTGCCTGCAACTTCTGAATTCATGGCCTTTGCCTACTGTCAGGAACCATGAATCAGACTGAGACAGAAGTGCAGTAAAAATCACACTATTTAATAAAATGGAAAAATGGTATCAACAGAGCAACGTAGTCAAAACATAGCCAGAGTTCGAAAAAATAATAATAAGCAGGTTGGGGTGAGTGGCACTACCTAATTGGCTGTCAAGTGAGGGTAAATCAGACAAAAATATATGTGACCAGGTATACCTACCTATATGGGAAAAGCTTGCCCCAAAAGTGCAGACAGCGTGCATTCATAACACTGTGTATAATGTGAAAACAAAACATGATAAGAGGTACCCAATGAGCCTATACATATGTTAATGTAAAATATATATGTAAAATATAGATCAAAATGACTATAATAGTGAAGTATAGATCAAACTGATATGGCCTTAAGTCATCAAAAAATAGTAAATCATCTCAGAAAAAGCCATATATCACAAAGAAATAATATCAAAAAAATATAAAAAACAAGTGCAACAAAGTCAAAATATAATACACACAAAAAAACTGGTATGACCAATATAAAATCAAAGTAAAATTAAATAAAAAATATATAAAAAGTGGTGAAGCTCCAAAATGGCCAAGTGACCAAAGTAATCAGGTGACTATTGTGTTCAGCAAATCAAGTGACTTGTGTGCTCCCCCTGATGGGTCCCCACTCACCAGCTCCTTGTACCCCTACAGGGGTAATGGGCATGTGTGGATAGCCTAGGATGATATCCCCTGGTGACGCTGCTCGTGGTCCGTCTATGACTACTTGTGGTCTGTAGGGCCTCTGCAGCTCGTTCCACCCAGTTAGAATATCCAGAGGGATCTCGCCAGTCACCTTTCCCAAAGACTGATTTGTCAGCTTATCAGGGATGGATCCTCATAGAAAAAGATAGGGCTCCCATTGTGTAGTATTTAAAAGAACTTTTATTTAAAATAAAATTAAAAACAAAAGCAAAAATTTTCCATTAAAAGGGAAGGCTGGGTATACACAATGAAAAGTAAAAGCAATGTGTAGGGACTGCCGGTTCGCAGCGTGCGTTCAAGCTGCGTTCCAGCCCCCTACTTCCGTACCGGAAATGAGGTAAGTGCGTAGCCCAACTTACGCGTTTCGTCATTGGACGTTTTCAAAATGTATCGGTCACAATTTTTCTTTTTAAAACTTGCTTTTCTGTTTCAATCTTTTTATTCAGTTGTCAAAATAACAGTAAAACACGATATAATGTAATACAAGAGAGTGCAAAATGGCTCTGTCATCACAAACAGTAAACAAATAGTTATCAATGATGGCATATTTAAAGGGTAAGGAGTAAAGACAGGAATCCATGGAAGTTCATCAATGGGCACCAGGAACTGTGCCAAAATGGTCAACTATGATGAGACCTGTATTGCGAGGCCAAGCAACCAATGAGCCTTACATCAGCCCAACAGTGTATGTTCGGTGGAGGGGTCAAGCAGGACCACCTGACCACCAAGGCAATCTATCGATATAATAATGGAACTATAGCAAACATAGCAACCACTATGTCATCTAACACTAGATTTATTTATCCTACCCTGAAAATATTATATACTTAGAGAAATCAAATGTATCAGTAACATATCCTTTAAGACAGTGGTCATCAACCCTGTCCTCAGGGCCCACTAACAGGCCAGGTTTGCAAGATAACTGAAATAAATCACAGATGATATCATTTGCTGCTCGGTGATTGCATTATTCTAGTCTGCATCTCCCCAAGGTAATACATAAAACCTGGCCTGTTATTGGGCCCTGAGGACAGGATTGATGACCACTGCTTTAAGATATATTGTCACATATAAAACCTAAGCAGATACCCTAAAGTTGAGACAAAGGGTCCAACTAGAGGACCTATATTGCACCTGAGTAAAGAGATAGAAAAGAGCAAGTTAGGAAAAGGAATGGAAGAGTTTTAGAAAAGAGAGCAGAGGAGAGAGACCACAACTGTCCAGGAGTCCGATCTGCCACTGATCCAATGTCAATCCTGAGTATTCGGTACCTGTAGGTAAGAAAGCCTTTTCAAATGGGTTGAAACTTGCTTTTCTTTATTTCTTTAACTACCTACTTGCCTAATATTATCTCTGATCATAGTCCCTTGCTTGAAGCCAGACTCATTCATTTGTCATTTGGAAATTAGTCTTAAAAAGCTTATGCTAGACTTATCACAAATAGTTCTGTTTTTCAAATCAAACATACATCTAAAAATACAATCCATGCTCTTGCACATCACATTGCCCATATAAAATCAGGCTATGCAAACTCTCTCTGTGACAACTAGGAGGACTTCCAGTTTTTAGAGGCTGTGACTTACTTTTTGCTGAGAGATCCAAAAGTAAGGCTTTATTTTATAAATAAATGATTTCTGATCAGAGATAGATCTGGAACTTTATTTTATTTGTTTCCAAAATCATAACACCCCTGTGTATGTTATTGCAGTCTAAATTTGTGACCTGGTTTAGGCTATCCCTTTCAATTGGATCATATGATTAAAATTATCATATTACCAAAGATTATATATGTGGTGCTGTAATCCCTTGAGTGTTTACCAGTATAGATCTTTAAAACAATTTAGTTACCTTGTCCTACGTTTAATTTGGAACCAAAATAGACAAAATTCACTATACAGTTTAAAATATTTCAAAATCCCACAGACTTGGGAGGCCTGGCACAGCCCTGTCTTATTGAGTACTACAGTATATAGCTGCACCACACAGTTTTACTACTACAGATGGCTCCAAATCATAGATGTCGTTAAGGGGTGGCTATTGAGGCTGGAGCCCCGAATCTGGGGCCCATAGCCCCGAGTCCAGGGTCGGTCCTACAGTAAGAGAGTCACAGCCACGGCACTCTCACTGAGTCTGCACTCTGAGCTTCAGTGACACAACCAGAGCTCGGAGATCAGTGTGAGAGTGAGTCTCCTCCATGCTCCGCCCATATCATAGAGTCGGGAGGAACTTTCTCACACAAATCTCTCCTGAGCTGGTAAGTGCAGACCATATGGATAGGAAGATGGAAAATTCTGTATACCCAGCATATCTTCTGTATACCCAGCCTCTCTGTATATACCCAGCCTCTCTGTATACACCCAGCCTATCTGTATATACCAGTCTCTCTGTATATACCCATCCTATCTTCTGTATACCCAGGCTCTCTATATATAACCAGCCTCTCTGTATATACCAGTCTCTCTATATATACCCAGCCTCTCTGTATATACCCAGCCTCTCTGTATGTACCCAGCCTCTCTGTATATACCCAGCTCATCTTCTGTATACCCAGCCTCTCTGTATACACAATCTGCATATGGTGGCAGGTGACATGACAAGCTCTCTGGTGACCCCGATGTAATGAGGGGGGCTTTGGGTACCTTATGTAATAATATATAATGTGCACTGTCTAATCAATAAATCAGTTTTTATGAATACCCTGTTTCCCCGAAAATAAGACCTAGCGTGACTGTCGGTGAACGCTGCAATATAAGCCCTACCCCCCAAATAAGCCCTAGTTAAAGTCCTTGTAGGTCTTATTTTCAGGGTAGGGCTTATTTTCGGGTAAACAGGGTAGGGCTTATTTGGGGGGTAGGGCTTATATTGCAGCCTTCACCGACAGTCACGCTAGGTCTTATTTTTGGGGAAACAGGGTACTGTACAGAAAATGTATACATATAACACTTGTGCATATATATATATATATATATATATATATATATATACACACATACACACACGCGCGTATATTATATACATGTGTATGCCCGCCGAAGCGTATGACTCTCTTTACTTTGCTGCTATGGGCTCTAGCCCCAGATCTTTTGTAGACCTAGCAATGTCCCTGCTCCAAATAACTTTTTTTATGAACTTCCCAAAGGCAGCACAGTTTATCAGAATACTATTTCCAATGAAGCTATGAAGGTATTGGACTGTACTTGAAAATATTACTTAATTGGTTAGGACTATTATACCCCACTATGGAGGAATGCTGCCCTACATGGATTTAAAAAGCCATTGGCTGTTACTAAATGCAAAATTGCAGATCTATGGTTTCTGGGCCACCTGCTTAATGGGACTTTATGGTTTCTGAGTCAATTGAGCAATGGAACCCTTAAAACATACACTTAGTTGAAGCATCTATTTCAATAACTTAGAGATACTACTATAAATATGAGTATTTCAAACTACACTATACATTCATCATGCGGTTCCCACATTCCTCCCCATTTTATGTTGATTTTTATTTATTGTGTTACATAAATGATTGCTGATGTTTACAGATGACTGTTGAGATCTAAAGCTGAGCTAAATATAAAGGTATCCCTTAAGGCGTATGTACGCGATGTACAGAATATGGATGGTAATAATTAGGATGAGTGCTTGTAACTTCCTAAGAGGTCCAATGCATATTATGGATAGCCAAATACAAATGTCCATACAGTATAACCTGTGGACAGGGTTAAACTGAATATTGATTAATGCAGAACTGTAGCAGCTGTCATTAGGGAGACCATTTACAATGCTGCTCAACTGCAGAGGTCAGCCATCTTGGCTGGGTCTGATTTGATCCTGGATCGATATAACAAAGCAAGCAGAAGTCATTTGCAGGTTGAGAGGAAAGGGGTGAGAACTGGCTGGAAGCAAGCAGGCGTGTGGAGAAATGACTGAACTGCTGCTGTCTGAATGGAACTCTGCCATAGCTGACCACAATTGGGAGAGACTGCTCATCATGCACTGTGAGGTTTGGTTTGGTTACCTGTTGAGATCAGATTGTACAAGAGAACACCCTCACTGCTTGCAAGGAAGGAAGAGAGGGACTGTCTCAGCAGCAGTAAAGGAGAGACATCACAGCAACTCCTATCCCTGCCCGAGGACTTGAACTGAACCAGAGCACCTGTCCAGAGACCCAGAAGAGGGTGCCCTGGGTCCGGTAAGAGACTAACACCGAACAATTAAATATGTTGTCTGCTGAGAACTATTGTGCTCTCTTTAAGGGCTGTTAGGTGAATACAGTTCAGATCTGAAATTATTCATAGTCAGAATATTTATTTTTTTATTACAGGTACTTATATAGCACTGTCAATTTATACAGCACTTTACATACAGTATATATTGTACATTTCCATCAGTGCCTGCCCTCAAGGAGCTTACAATCTAAGGTCCTTAAGGCCTGGTACACACTATCAGGTTTTTTTTTGCTCAACCCAGCGGGCTGAATGAAAAACACTAAGGAGCTTGCTGTACTAACTATGTTAGTACGGTGATCTCCCCGCTGAGCTACAGAGCTCTGACAGAAGGACTGCCCCCCGCCAGAACACACCGGTCTGTGCTCGCAGCCATTGGCTGCAAGCCCCTATCAGATGCCGATCCGCAGATGATTTCCTGGCATGCCTGTTCCACAGAAGCCGAACGCTCGGCCAGCTTCTGACAGGCTGCCGTACACACATGACAAATGTCATCTGGTTTCTGTTGAGCTGGCTGATATTCGGCCCATGTGTAACAGGCTTGACTCACATTTATACATACACATACAAGGGCCTATTTAAACAGAATCCAATTACCTGGGTTAGCGAGGCGTATCATCTTCAAGTACACAGAGAAATCACAAAACAATTTAGCGGTTCCTCTGGGGGTAGTGCTACACCTCTCACCAATCAGACTTTAGTCTTAAGTATTACTAATATTCTTGCCATTGTCTCACACATGCACTGCACCTGAGCTAATGTGTCTTTCTATAAAGAAGAATAGGATTTGCTGGCTGGCCAATGAATACCTATTTGTTCTATAATGAATGTGGTTCATAAATTCCTCATTACCCTATAGCCACTACGCTTATCTTGGGTGTCAGAAACCTATCTGTGCACTGCTTCCTGTGTCCCTCTGTTACACTTTTTGCCGTTCCTTCTTTTCTCCTCTTTTGCTGCAGCCATGTCTATCTTTCACTGTCACAGACCCTTTCCTTTGTCCTGGCACAAACATACTCTGTCCTATTTATATGTTCAGGTGAGCTGTGCACTTGGTGAATCAAAGGGCATACCTCCCAATTGCTCTATGCACCTTTAAAAGGACAGCATCATCATAATTTTTAGCACAAGCATGATTCCTGTATCTTGTATCCTGTTCGTGTTTCCTGCTTGCGTTATCCTGTAATGATCCCAGTTTCTTTTCCTCTACTTTTGGCTCTTGTTTGTTTCACTCTAGATCCTTGTCTATCTAGACCTGCTAATTTTTTTGCCTGATACCCCTGATTCTGCTACTTCTACTTCTGACTAGATGGACTCCCTGGATTTGATTGCTTGTTTGACCTGCTAGAATGCCTCCTCTCCTGACCTTGAATCTGTTATTGACAACCCTCAGCCCTTTTGCTTAGACATAACAGAACATAGAAAGGTTAATTTATTAGGAAACTTGATTAGGGGAATCCTTAAGACTTCCCAAATTTGATAAAAATAAAATTATATATAAGATATAAAGATATACCCATAAGAATATAGCACATAGGCAATACCCCTATCATCGTACAGCCAAATGGTCACTTTTATGTAGGCCAATGGGAATAAATAATTAAAAATGTGGATATGGAATGTGCAAACAAAAGGACCTCAAAAGGGACAAATATTAAATCCACGTGTATGTAGAAACCAAAAGTTTGATCTCAACGATGTCTAACAAATTACTGCACTGATGTTCCAAATCTTTGACCCACAACAAGTTTACAATGACCAAGTAAGGAAAAATAACACTATAGAGAAAAATAAAAAGAACTTTGGGAAGTAAAAGAAATTTGGGAAGTCTTAAGGATTCCCCTAATCAAGTTTCCTATTAAATGAACCTTCCTATGTTTACCATCGGATATGTTTTTTTTGCAGTCCTTTTTCCCAGTTTTGGATTGCTGGGCTGTGGTGGAGGGGGGTTTGTTTACTCCATGTACTTTCATTTGTGTCATTATCCTCCTAGTTTTAACTATACATTTAATCTTGAGGTCACTTTTTTTGCTCATATGCATCTGGATATCTGAAGGTATCCTCATGCATTGTCCTTATACGGGTTTGTTGTGAATGCCCTAGCTTGTTCCCATACTTCCTTCCTTTTTTACATATATGTATTTTTTATTATTTTTTAATTTTTTATTTTCCATTTTTTAATTCTATTTTACAATATTGTAATATGTACCTATTTACGGAATTTATTTAGGCTATTTTTGTTGCATTAAATGCAATTCTAGTTTTTGCCAATCTTTTGCATGGTAGATTCGGCTTCATGCTGGCCTCCCATTGATTATGCCTGATGTTCCGGTTTGACTCACATCGAGGCTTGGTTTGCTTTGGCTCTATATAATACGCGACACGTCAGCGCGTTGCCCGTTCCCCAGACGACGTAATTTTTTTGACAAAACGTACGAGTTGACGTGCTGATGTCACCGCGTACCAGTGTCCCAGTGGACGGGCGTCCATGCACAGCCAGCTGGCTATTTGCTGTTATTTATCCTCAGCACTGTAAGTGTAATTTTAATCCATTATTAAACATGTCCAGACAGAATTATGCTATGGTGAGCCTTTCCTTTTTGGGTTTCGTATGACCACCTATTATTGCTTCCTAGATTAGGAGAGCCCATTGAGTTGCCAGTAAACATCTGTTAGAGTGTGGATCCCTCTGAGGTACCTGGCCTGTTTCCAGGATACAAGCCGGATTGGAGATACCTGCTTTACTTAGAATAAAGGCCCCAATCAGGTTATAGGTCACAAGCTTGGTTAGCTTGCTATTTGGTAAGCTTGCATTTTACATGGTGGTCACAATTTTGTTGCAGTGGTGGATTTGTCACAAAATCATTTCTAATCAATTAATTTTTTGAACATTTGGTGTATGAACTTGGACTGTTGTCACAGTGGGAGAATTCAATCTATACCTTCTGATCCAAGATTCCTTATCTACACGATTTTGTTATATATAATTACATATTTATATTTTTATATATTTTTTTATATATATGTTTTATATTTTTTCACTATAGCCTTTTTCAGTACTTGGTTTGATCAATTGTGGTACTTAAGTGTTTGAAAAAATTAAAAGTTGATAAAGTTGATCGTTCCATTAATTAATTTGCTTTATTAAATTATATGATTTTAGTTGCATTAACTTATAATACCATGAGGATCTGTGGTCATAGGGGGTGGCACAATATGTATCTTTTTGAAATCCTGCATAGGATAAAAATGGTGAGGGTCACCAACCTCCTGCATAGCGAATCTTAATACAAAATACACATCAGTAGATAGCTAATTTATGAAATTTGTGTTTTGCCTGGAGTTTAATTTAGTTTATAATTGTTGACAGTATTTTAGAAAAAAAAGTCATGGGTCTATGTTTAAATGCCAGTCAATTCCCCTTCTAAGTAAAACACCTTTGCTTTCACAGAAGTACTGAAGTTAGATAAACTATAATTATGAAATACATTTTTCTTGAAGGAACCAGAAGCATCACTAAAAGGGACAGCTTAGCATTTCTTGACCTTTTCACACTATCTGTGGCAGCAGATCCACTATGTCCCTATGTACTTATTCTAATCCCACTTCATTGTGTATATGCCAACTGTCAGCCAGGTGACAAGTATGACCTGCTAAAGGGGTTCACTGCTCCTGTCATGTGTATATAAACACATGTAAGAATGAGGCTCATCAGATATTGCAACTACTGTGTATTATTATATAATAATAATAAATGCATGCATTTTATATAGAAGATAAGATAATACAATTCATTGTACTGTAAATGATAAGAAATTCAAAATGTTTTTATATACTGCCAATATTTTATGGAGCTAGCTGGGCGAAACTGCCCAGACTGATTTGCCAAGGTTCAGAGTATCTTGTTCAAAATTCAGTGAACCCATAATTAGAGATGAATCCTATTGATATATATGGGAGAGAAATCTTGGTGTTAACATCTGGCCATTTTTAGGGCTGTCAATAAAATTCATGGGAAGCTGGGACATGTACCAATGCAAAAAATATTTTGAAAAATACATTACAAGAGGGAGAGGGTCTTTTTATGTGACTTTGAGGGCTACATTGAAAATACACAAATACTTTAAACAACGTGCTTGGTTGCTGCCTACAAGCTGTACATAGTGCTGCATAACAGCACGATTTTCAAAGACAGTCTCAGTAACAGTGTACATTGGCAGCGCATATTTGGCTGAAATTAGATTTTTTTTTCTTTTACAATTAGGTTGGCTTACATACAGCATCAGTACCCCAATATGATACTTTTCAGTTTGAAAAAAGGCTTCTTTAAGCAGCAACACATATTTTTTCATCAAACAACAATAGAACCCTTTGATGGGAAGATATATATTTGACAGTAATGCACCATGACTGTCCTTGTTCCTGTTGATGCAAAGCTGTCCTGCCACTGGTCAATTTGGATCACGTTCTCATTAAGAATGATGGTACTGTGATGGTACAGCAGGATAAAATGGACCTAAACAGGACAATTTCAGCCAGGGAAATAGGCCTGTCTGGTCTATGTCTAACCTTTCTTTTATCTCTGAAGATAGGGGCTGCGTTGAATTAGAGTAATATAATGTAAGGTGGTTTAGTTACACGCTGTTCTTGCAGTTTTAAACAATGCAGCTGCATGTTGTGGACAAAAAATACACTATATTACGAATAGTATTGGGACACCTGCCTTTAAATGCATATGAAATTTAATGACATCCCAGTCTTAGTCCGTAGGGTTCGGTATTGAGTTGGCCCACCCTTTGCAGCTACAACAGCTTCAACTCTTCTGGGAAGGCTGTCCACAAGGTTTAGGAGTGTGTCTATGGGAATTTTTGGCCATTCTTCCAGAAGCGCATTTGTGAGGTCAGGCACTGGTGTGGATGAGAAGGTCTGGCTTGCAGTCTCCGCTCTAATTCATCCCAAAGGTGTTCTATTGGATTTAGGTCAGGACTCTGTGCAGGCCAGTCAAGCTCCTCCATTCCAAACTTGCTCATCCACATCTTTATGGACCTTGCTTTGTGCACTGGTCCAAATCATTTGGTGGAGGGGGGATTATGGTGTGGGGTAGTTTTTCAGTGGTTGGGCTTGGCTCCTTAGTTACAGTGAAGGCAACTCTTAAGGCATCAGCATACAAGACATTTTGGACATTTTCATGGCACCAGTGCACAAAGCAAGGTGAGCGAGTATAGGGTAGAGGAACTTGACTAGCCTGCACAACCCGATAGAACACCTTGGGATGAATTATAGCACAGACTGCAAGCCAGGCCTTCTAGTCCAACGTCAGTGCCTGACCTCACAAATGCTCTTCTGGAAGAATGGTCAAACATTCCCGTAGACACACCCCTAAACCTTGTGGACAGCCTTCCCAGAAGAGTTGAAGCTGTTATAGTTGCAAAGGGTGGGCCAATTCAATATTAAACCCTACGGACTAAGACTGGGATGCCATTGAAGTTCATGTAGGTGTAAAGGCAGGTGTCCCAATACTTTTGGTAATATAGTGTAGCTTGAAGAACAGATAATCAGTAACAAGTAAATTCTATGATTTAAACACTAAAAAAAGGTCCTACTAACACAAAATGAAAAAACAGACAAAAAATAAATGAAAACCCCAAAACACCACCTCCAAAACAAAAGCACACTTTTTTACACGGTGTACATACAGCAAAAAAAAAGCAGTTCTAAACATAAAAGCAATATCAACACAAAATATTCCACTGAAATAAATGGAACCCAAAACTTACCCCCCAAACCCCCAAAAAATGGCTTGCTAGGAACAGGACAGCAGCTAAAAGCAACCACTGACATTAATCTCAAATCTACCACAAAGGAGTGAACAGCACCGGTGGGGGACCACCAAAGAAGAGGTAAGGGACCGTTTTGTGCAATATCAGTGCACAGAGCAGGGAAGTATAAAGCTCTTTTCTACTTACATTTTTTTTTTTTAAACTTGACTTTAATATCACTTTAAATTTTAAATAACCTTGCTTTTTCTCTAAGTAGATAATAGGCCCTTGACCCTATGTAAGCAGTCACACATACCTTAGCTAATCAGGAGCACATTGTTCTTGCAATGTCCACTGGAAGCAGCTTATTCCAAGCTCTCCAGAACACTCTTTAGGGATATAGGGATTCTCAAAATATGTTCCAAGCAGGCAGCCATCTTACTGCTCTTTTCTTTCTAGGTGTACCCTCCAGCATGGCAGCTGAACACAGGACAAGGCCCAAGAGAGAAAGATCCTTCTCACTGTGTCATCCTCCCCTGGCAGTAGCCCAGGAGAGAAGAATTTTTTTTTCTTGAAATTTGCACCAAATACTTATCACCCCCTTAGCTCACACTACTGGTGCAAAATCTTCAGTGATTGCATAAATATTAATTTATACTTTGTTACTTACCTCTCACGCTAACTACTGGAGACAGTAGTTAGGCAGTACTGGAGACACTGGGGATGCTTTGGTGAAGACTTAGTTGTCACTTAGAATCCACACCTTGGGTGAGCCTGTTTCACCTGCCAGGGGAGTCATCTGTACTAACTCTCTGCTTCTCTCTTCTTCAGCACATAACCTCTCTTTGAGTCCTTTCCTCACAGTTTTCTCTCTTTCCATTTGACGGCTTTTCTCTTATTTATTCTTTCCTTCTCTATGAGTTTTTTTTTCTCATTGATCTCCAAACCAAAAAAATTTAATGATTTCAGTGCTTGCTATCTACAAACCACATAAGGCACACTTATGTAAAATAAACCCATTCTAAATGAATCGCAATAAAATGCACATAACCAGAACAACCAAAAAATAAAACAAAATTTAATTGCAAAAGCAACATCATATGTTGTTGCAGTACACTCAGAGGGAACGATATGTGCTGAAAATTAAAAATCATTCATAGGATTTAATTATGGTGTTTGTGTGAACAATATTGCAATGCACCGAGCAAAGAAGCATCAAATAGGCTGTGACGTGATCTGCATTGTCCCATCTGCAGAATTAAGTTTGATGTAATGTGTTGTGCTGCAGAAAAGAACGTTATTTCATATACGGGGCGTAAATAAGAGCCAACATGAAAGGAAGACAATTACAGTGGATGCAGGGTCGTAAAAGCTGAAGGGATCGGCAATAAACATGAAATGTGGGAATGCAGATCTAATTTACCCCTTTAAAATAAACATGTGAAAAATACAAATACGAGACATATTAATAAATCACAAGATAAAAGTAGAACACAAAGGCATAATTTTATTCTCCATCACAACGGAGGACATTTATGAAAGATGACACGTTGAAAAAGTATGCTGCTGTAAAGGAATGTATTGAGTCACGATGTAATGGTCACTGATTCTTAAATAAAGGAAGGTAATGTACTGGACAGGAGCCAATACTGTACCAAAATAGCAAGCAACAGTAAAAGCTGTCAAATGGAGTTAAGACTGAAGAGAAGCTGGGAGGAGCCTGCGAGGATAAGGGACAAAATGTATTTAACCTGGGTTTTGATCTGGTAATGTTGACAAGAACAGGCATAAAAACAGCTGGTTGAAACTGGTGCTTTTAATGTGCCATGATGCCTAGAGTCGGTGAATGGGGATTCCAATCTTGCCACACTCTATTTGTCTGCAAAGTGCTGAGGTTATCAGGAGCTCTGCCTACCAGCTCCTCAGTAGCTGACAGTTAAATGTGGGTGACAGTTCTTGGTGCACTGATGGAGCAAGCCTCAGATTGCTGCTTTAAAGAAATTAACCAGGGTTCCACCAGATGTTGGTAAAAGTTCCTTCAGCAATTTCTGACTCTCAAATAAGTAACCACTGATGGCAAGAATCCTTTTAGCTATCTGTAAGGGGGATTTTTCCTACTGACCACCATCTGAAGAAACATTCTTCCCACTGAGCACCAGGCTAATGCACTGTGAGCTGTAAATGAACTCATTTTTGTCAGTGAGAACTTAAACTATTTCCTCCATGGTAAAAAAGGTTGAGACAGCATGTTCTAAATCAGTGGTCTCCAAACTATGGCCCGGGAGCCAGATGTGGCCATTTGCTTGTCTTTATCTGGCCCTTGGGGCACTATTTCACCAACTGACACCAATGACGGTCGCACCATTTCCCCTACTGACACCATAAAGGGGCACTATTCTTCCATTGATACCAACCATGGAGCACTATTTCTCCCTTTCTGGCACTTTCTGTTTACATGTGAAAATATATTTTTTTTTGCCAGAAAATTAGTTAGAACCCCCAAACATTATATATTTTTTAAAGCAGAGGCCCTAGAGAATAAATTGGTGGGGTTTACAATTTTTTATGTCACACAGTATTTGTGCATCGTTTTTTCAAACGCAGTTTTGCAAAAAGACACAACACATAACCCATTTTTTTAATAAAATGTAAAAGATGATGTTACACCAAGTAAACAAACAACGTCAATTTTACTATCCATAGGAAACAATTTAAAAGCCTTTAATGGTTACCACTTTATATGTACAGGGGAGGTCTAGTGCTAGAATTACTGTCCGTGATCTGATATTTGTGGTGATACCTCACATGTGTGGGACGATTGTGGGACGATCATTCAGGACCGACGCACGCGTTCGCCTTTGCGTGCTGGGCGTGCCAGCTGTTTGCCTGGGTCTCTCGGTGGGACAGGAGAATCCGGGCGAGCAGCAGAAGGTGGTGGTGGGGGGGGACATCCCCTTCCACTGCTTATAGTAACAACTGAGTGGCGGCTCCTGTTGTTATTACAAAAGAGCCAGCTGCGGTACAATCACTTGAAGCCAAATGATGTACAGGTATGTGATTTGGCAATAAGTGGTAAAATCAATGATGGGTCACTGATGTTGGGGCACTTTCTACTCCCGCTGGCAACCTTTGACAGAGGAGAAATTCACATGTGAATACAACAATACAGAACATGAGAAATGTAAAATGCCCTTCTAGTTTATTCAATAGAGTCTTGAACTCTAAATACAGTATATATAAAATGCATAAATGACATGCTTGTTTAGTTTAGGGGTGCAAGAATAAGGTGTAATACTAACCTTATTTCTGTTTGCAGCAGGGTTTCTCCAGCTGTGCAACATTCTTTTAAACAATGCAGAGTAATAGCACTGCAGGGCATGTGAAGACAGGACTGCCCACAACATGCCCACAGGATAGAGCTTCGGGCAGAAATGAACATACCTGAAATGAGGGAAGGGAAAATAATACACCTTATCCTTGAACCCCTAGACTAAAAAATAAAGAATAAAAAAGTAAATTTAAGTTTTCAAGGACTATAAACTAAGTACCGTATTTATCAGCGTATAACACGCACATTCATTTTAAGAGGGAAGTTTCAGGAAAAAAACGTAAATTTTAAATAAGGAACTTTGAAGCAAAATAAGGGTCAGTGCCCATCTGCAGCCTCACCATTGCCATCAATGCAGCCTGATCAACGCCCATCTGCAGCCTCACAAGTGCCATCAATGCAGCCTCATCAGTCTACATCAATGCAGCCTCACCAGTGCCATCAATGCTGCAGCCTCACCATTGCCATCAATGTAGCAGCCTCACCATTGCCATCAATGCAGCAGCCTCACCATTGCCATCAGTGCAGCCTGATTGATGCCCATCTGCAGCCTAGAGGGGACAGGGAGGGGAGCGGGATGAGCGCAGACAGATTATATACAGTGAGAATCTCCTATGATAGACAGAACAGTGGTCCAATGACGGCCCAGGAGACAGGACTTCCAAATAACAGAGGCCGCCAAGTAAACATGAGATTCTCACTGTATGTAATCTGACAGCGCTCGTCCCACCCCCCTCCCTCCCTGTCTCCATCTGAGGCAGCTAAAATTGTAGTATTGGCGTATTACACACACACACTATTTGCACCCAATTTTCACAGTGAAAAAGTGGGTGTTATACGCCAATAAATACAGTATGCTTGTTCGGCCAGTCTAGCCAAAATCAGTCAAGGTGGTAACTTTTCTTTACAGATGAATAAACCTTGGACTCTTCCCTGCCTCCAGAGAACTTTAACTCTCCTGTCAGCATTCTCCTGTACATGTAGCAGAATTGGCTTCTTGTGCTAGTCCTTATAGTACACAGGACAGGTGTACATTTTAAGGAAAAACTGTACAGGTTCTCCACCGACACCAATTTATCTTTTATACCAAAAATCTAACCTCAGTTCCCTTCTTCCATTGCTTGGCCGGCACTGTTGACATTTGCCCCCTAGCACCTCTGCTGCAGTACACAAACTTGATTACAAGTTCTATAGAAATGTATGGAGATCTAAGATCTTTTATTCATTTATATAGTGCACAGGTGCTGCTAAGAGAAAATGGAATGTAACCATTGCCTGGCACAACAAAGAGTCAGGCAGTGTTGTGTGAGTCTGAGCTCCATTTGATTTATGGTATATTAAATAAGAGCGGTGGGGTAACTCATATAAGGAAATCCTTAAGAGGATTCACCTATACTTTAATATCTCAGTCTAATTTCTTCGGTAGATAATTACAATACCTTGATATCCTGACAAATTTAGGTACTTCTAATAGTTACATCTATAAATAATTTATGACAATTTTACAGCTCTGCCTCAAATTTAATTCTCTATCAGCTGGCAATCACATGACTAAAAGTCTAGGCATTTCCTATGTTCTGCAGCACAGGTCAACATTTGAAGGCTGTTACCGCCTCCCATAATACTCACACTAAATCTGATTACTTTTCATCTGCTTCCCTTTATCTACAGTTTTTCAAGGTTAGCAACCTCACTGACCACTTTTATATTTACCAATTTCTGAGATTTTTCCCATTTATTTATGACCATTTACCTCTCCTTAATAATCATATACTGTATATCCTCAGAAGCATGCTTGGCTGGTGACCTTTGGCAGCTTCTTTACCTTGTTAGTTGTTTTCACCATATCACCTATTTTGTGTTAAAGCAAGTTCAAGACAATTCAACTGATACATGTTGGCAATGCTGATCCTAGGATTGTGGTAAATATCGATTACCATTATCTTTGTAATTTTTATGCCTTTTATCATCTTTTCACATTGTACACCCATCATCTGTCATGTGACGTGAAAAGGACATGATTTGATCTTAATCTTTGATCTTGAAATAAAAAATGAAAGGCTTTTTCCATTAACGTAAAATCAGCCCTTAAAATCAAAATTCAAGTTGTTTTTTTTTTTTTTTTTAGGACCTACACCTAAAATAAAAAAATAGAGAATTCTGACAAGGAAAAAAATTCTAGAAAGAACAAAAATACCATTCAATTGATGAAGATGCCATTGACATCATCGTGCCTCTGCGCTGTCTCTGGTGAGAGCTGGGTACACAATATCTTGAAAAAATGCTCCTGCACAGAGGCATCAGCAGCTGATAGAAGCCAAGGTCTGAGAAAAGTATTTTACATTGTTTTCTCTATTTAATTTTAGCAGGTTTCTTCCAGAGTTTTGTATTGGAGGAAGGATGATGTTCAAAATTATTTTTGTGCCGCTTTAAACACATTTCAACAAACTGCTATGGCTTTGCAAACTGTGGGTATATAGGCTCAACGTACAGTATGTTTCTTCTCCATGTCTGCTGTTAGTCCCTGGCAATCAATTTATTTGAGTTTCTTGTTTGGACTAGGAGCTGCAGCAATACTTCCACAATAAATAAACAATACATTACAATGGCATCAGGAGAGAATATCAGTCTCCAATACATCAAGAATGAGCCAGGGGCTACTATATTATCCAGAACCAACAGAAACAGAATATTGTTTACTGCCCCCACAAAAAGTAACTTAGATAAATAGAAATTGCCTTTGGTCATGTATGGCTGAATTTTTGGTTTTGGTTGGAGTTTTCCTTTAATTCTGATCATTAATCACAAACTTATTTCAAGTCACCAAAGAGAAATTGGAATCTAATAACACGAGCGCTCATTTTCAATTGCCTAAGGAGTTCTCACTTCTGTCATTTCTTTGTTGAGAATCACGCCAGATGGGTAGAAAGTAGTGTACCATGAAATGCTTTGTATGCACCTCTGTCAGCAAAGACTGTACATACCCTAAGGGTGCAGCTACTCAGAGGAAGCTTAACATCAAGGTAAACAAACGACTGATTCTCTGCAAATCTAACAATATGTAACTCCAGCTTCACTTGTGTCTCTGTTGGTGCTCTGCAGTTGTCCCATTATTTGTCATGGGGGCTCACTTCACCTGCGATAATTCTTATTGTTTGGGATAATATTCTTTAGGTGTCTCTGTTTAGAGAGGTACCTAATAAATAACAGCAGTGGCTAAACATTCTAATGAAGAGGTCAGACAGGATCAGGATGGATATGCCTGGTTAGAAGGTCATCTGTGCTAATTCAGGAGTTTGCTCTTGTCTTCTGAACCCAATGACTGACAATAATGAGTGCTAAAAATGAGACAGAATCATCAACGTGGAAAAAGCTAATTCATTTTCAAAAATATAGCAGTTTACCAATGTACAAGGACAACTAAATAAAAGTCATTTACAGTGCCTTTAAAAAGTATTCACACACCTTGAAATTTTCAACATTTTTTCATGTTACAACCAAAAACGTAAATGTATTCTATTGGGGTTTTATGTGATAAACCAACACAAAGTGACACATAATTGTGAAGTGGAAGGAAAATGATAAATGGTTTTAAAAATTTTTCATACATAAATATGTGAAAAGTGTGGCATGCATTTGTGTTTAGCCCCCCTGAATCAATACTTTATAGAACCACCTTTTGCTGCAAATACAGCTGCAAGTCTTTTGGGGATGTCTCTACCAGTTTTGCACATCTAGAGAGTGACATTTTTACCCATTCTTTGAAAAATAGCTCAAGCTCTGTCAGATTGGATGGAGCGCGTCTATGAACAGAAAATTATAAAGTCTTGCCACAGATTCTCAATTGGATTTAGGTCTGGATTTTGGGCCATTCTAGCACATAAATATGCTTTGATCTAAACCATTCCATTGCAGCTCTGGCTGTATGTTTCGGGTCGTTGTGCTGCTGGAAGGTGAACCTCCGCCCCAGTCTCAAGTCTTTTGCAGACTCTATCAGGTTTTCTTCTAAGTTTGCCCTGTATTTGGCTCTATCCATCTTCCCATCAACTCTGACCTGCTTCCCTGTCCCTGCTGAAGAAAAGCATCTCCACAACGTGATGCTGCCACCACTATGTTTACTGTGTACTGACTGACCACCATACATACTACACTATACTGTCCTGCGGCTGCCTACAGTATTTCGGTTTCAGCTGATCAGGCAGTGGAACGCACGCCAAGCCACACCAGCGCGAGCATTGGAGGAGGCTGCTGTTCACAGTGTGAAGTGAACTTCATACTGTACCTGACGCTGCCATACCTGATACCTTTAGTGCCGAGGAAAGGCACTTTTTAAAGTAAGCAGCCACTTGGCCTGTTCTTTGTTTTATTTAATTTTGATAAACGCAATTATGCTATGTCATTGCTTTTCCACTACCATTCCGGCGGAGTATTTTTTCTGGCTGATCCACTTGACATCAACCCAGATCCCAGACCACTGTTACACACAGCGCTACCTGACCTATCTTTTTAAGTAAAGGGGTCATGGTAGTCTGGTTACTTACCTTTACTCACCACTGGGTGTCGCTGATATTCAGAATAGTTTTTTTGCCAGTGGTGATGGTTTAAAAGTACAGAACAACCCGCATATGAACATTATTATTTTTGCACATTTCTCAGCGGTTTCATGATGCACATTGCACTTTATATTTGTATAAGTGTTTATTTATGTTGATGCATATGATGGGGCAACAGACCAGTTAATTCCACACTATTAACCTATGTGTGGTTTGTTCCAATTTGCAGGCAGGTGTGTTTAACACATCTGCTATGATTCTATTAATGGCTGTTTTCTGATGCACATTATATTATTATTTATTTCATGTTGATATCTGTTCAGTATTCACAATGATTATGTATTATTGATCACTGTTAATTTATTATTTATTACTAAGCGCCCCCTTATTTTTAAACACTCCCCAACAAGGAGGATAAAACAATCCAAAATTCTATACACAATACTTTGTGCTCCTGAAAGTAAGAGATACACAGGCAGACCAATATTATTATGACAAGCTGCTGCTTAATTAAAACAAAAAAAACCCCACACATAGAGCAAATGTCAAAAATCACCCTAGCAGGCGCAGCACTTAACCTAAGAGAATGATAAAGTGAGTGGTGATATATTGTAGTGATGTTTACTATTTTATGTCTGAAGTGCCATGTGCATTTATGGACACTTTCACAACATTTAAAGCCATGAGAAGGGAAGAGAAACTCCTTGGAGGACTGACTGCATACATGATACTATACTATACTGTTCTGTGGCTGCCTACAGTATTTTTCTCTCTCATCCCCCCCCCCCGCCCCTGGGGCCAGTAACACGACTCGAGGAAGTCTCACTCACCGTGTCCTGGCCTGCATTGGTCCGGTCTCTCCGGAGGATAGGAGGAGAAGACAGCGGCCGCATATGGGGGTCATGTGCGGAGGCGGGACTTCAGGAGCACTCACGTGACCCCCATGCACCCAATCACAGGGCGCCGAACACTGAACATGGCGGCCGGAGTGCGGGGGACACAGAAACTTAAAATTAGGAGGTGGCAGCCAGTAGTGACACTACTGGCACGAAATTGCGCCCGGGGCCACGGCACCCCCCACGCCACGCCACTGCTTACCTCCTCAGAAAAAGAAATCAGATTTGTTTGACAACTTCTGTCTTTCATGAATCCATGCTGTCTGTTGCTTAAAATCATTTTTTCCCATCAAGAACACATCTCTGTGGTCTTTTATTAACCACTTCAGCCTTGGAAGGATTTACCCCCTTCCTGACCAGAGCATTTTTTGCAAATTCGGCTCTGCGATGTTTTAGCTGACAATTGCACAGTCGTGTGACGTTGTACCGAAACAAAATTGACATCCTTTTTTTCCCACAAATAGAACTTTCTTTTGGTGGTAATTGATCACCTCTGTGGTTTTTATTTTTTTGCTATGAACAAAAAAAAAGCGACAATTTAAAAAAAAAAAAGAAATATTTTTTACTTTTTGCTATAATAAATATTCCCCAAAAATATATAAAAAAGCTAATCTATTTTACAGTTTAGGCTGATATGTATTCTTTTACATATTTTTGGTATAAAAAAATCGCAATAAGTGTAATAAGTGTATATTGATTGGTTTGCGCAAAAGTTATAGCGTCTACAAAATAGGGGATAGATTTATGGCATTTTTATTATTATTTTTTTTTTTTTAATAGTAATGGTGGTGATCTGCAACAAGATATTTGAGGGGCACACCCTAAAAGATGTATTAAAGATGGTACAGCCATAAGACCATACAACAGAACAAAGTATTACAGCGGACACATGCAAAAAAAGACATTTACCTCCTGCAAGGCTTATTTAAAACACCTGAACATTTTCAAAAAACTTTATCAAAAAATATGGGGATTTGGTCACACCATATTACTATATGGTGCTTAAGCCCACTTACTGCGACAAAGTACCCCATGATTAATGGGTCCTACACTATCCATAGACTGGGAGATCCACAATACCAGTCGCCGTTTGAATTTGGACTGTCATGTCTGTGTGAAGGGAGGACAGAATGAAAACATTCTTATTATCCCTTCACTTCACAGCGAGCAAATTATTACATCTCAAGCAGGCTCTCTCCCCCAGCCTAAGACGGGAATCTACAAGCCACTGGGGTAAGCCCTGGCGATTAGATCGCACAATGTCACATGCGCCAATTCCATGATCAAACAAGTGACTAAAAAGTGGCACGCTTGTGTAATAATTGTCCACATACAAGTGGTACCCCTTTCCGAATAAGGGTGACATCAAGTCCCACACAATGTTACTAGCGCTCCCTATGTAGTCTGGGCAGTTCTCTGGATCTACGTAACTATCTCTTCCCTCGTAAACCATAAAACTACATGTATAGCCTGTTGCCCTGTCACAGAGCTTATACATCTTGACCCCATATCTGGCACGCTTGCTGGGAAGATACTGTTTGAATGACAAGTGGCCAGAAAACTTAATCAGGGACTCATCAACGCAGACAACTTGATCTGCTGGTTGAAGTGGTTTACGGGGGGGGGGGGATTTTGTAGAGCCGATTGTATTCAGGGTCACCACGAGGACGACAGAGTTTATTGTCATTGAAATGCATGAACCACAGGATCTGTCCATATCGTGTCCTGGTCATGGAGGCAGACAACAAGGGCATATTGTGAATTGGGTCATTGGGCCAATATGATCGCAACTCACTTTTTTTAGTTATGCCCATGAGGAGGGATAGACCCAGGAAGGTCCTAAAACCATAATAGGTCTCCAATCTCTGACAAGGGTCAACTGGGGATTAGCGGTGATGAATTGACCAGCATACAAATTGCTTAGTCCACAATAGATCTATAGAGATCTTCCGTGAAAAACAGTGAAAAAAAATCAAGTGATATAAAATCAACTGTTTCCAGGTTGGCCAGTGAATGGGGGAAGTACGGGTGCTGCAAAAGTGGTGGGCTCCGAATTAGGATTGGCAAATGCAGCAGGAAAGGCACTATGGGCTTGATGGGCCTGTCTTTGTCTTCTTGGTGGCTAGCTAGTTGTGCTAGCCACCTCACCAGCTTGAACTGCTCTTATGGGACTCACCACGTCACCAAGTATTACTGCAGTGCTGAATGTATGACCAGGATGTACTAGGCTGCCAGTGCTTGCCAGTTCACCAGAAGGATGAGCGGCACTAGTACTGGATCTCTGCTCCATACAAGAGCCCTGCGGTTCTTGCACCTCAACAACAGCAGAAGAACAGGGTCAGGTATGTCTGACCTTTGCAGGGACCACTACTCCCTCATCAGAGCTATCTGTCAGGGTGCCACTGCTGTCTACAGGTTCCTATTCTGAGCCTGAATCTGACAGATGGGTGAGTTCCTCTTCACGCTCATCTGTCAGGCTCAGAAACGTGTAGGCCTCTTCACTATTGTACCTTTGATTGGACATTTTGGCCTCCAAATTTACTGGTACAACTAGTGAGACTCACAGGAAAAAAGAGCACCTGACTGTCAGCGACTGCTTCAAACGCTACCAAAAAAACTGTTATGCCCTGTACACACGGTCGGATTTTCCGACGGAAAATGTGCGATCGGAGCTTGTTGTCGTAAATTCTGACCGTGTGTGGGCTCCATCGGACATTTTCGGATTTTCCGAGACACAATGTTTGAGAGCAGGCTATAAAATTTTCCGACAACAAAATCCGATTGCGTCAATTCCGACCGTGTGTGGCCAATTCCGACGCACAAAGTGCCACGCATGCTCAGAAGAAATTCCGAGACGGAACAGCTCGGTCTGGTAAAATTAGCGTTCGGAATGGATATAGCACTTTCGTCAGGCTGCAATGTTTAAAATTGTTTAGTACAGCGCACTTTCTTCTTTATAATGCTAGAAGAATGAAGTATTTTTGCTGCTCATATTCACACAGACTTCTCACAAACTTCTTTCTTTATTATTTATCGTGATTTCATCAATATATTTAGATTTGTCACATCTGAAAAAAAAAAAAGAATATATATATATATATATATTTTTGGTTTGTATTGTTTTCAAGCCTGATCTTGTTGTTAATTTTTTTTTTTTTTTTTTAATTTTATATCCTGAATATTTTTGTGTGTGTTTTGTGTGTCAAATTACCACAACACCATTATTATCTGGTATTATTTAATCTTTAATCTCAAGGAGATTGGTTGTTGTTGGTGTCTCTTGTTAATTTCACATTGTATTTTTGAAATGTAGCTGCCTCCTTACAAACAAGCTGTCCTTTTTGAAGGAAAACACACATAGGTGAGTATAATTAAAACAAAAATTCTTTTATTAAGGGCTCAGAACCAAACAAAGAGGGAGGCAACACTGGAGAAATAGCAGAAATTGGTGAAGCCTTTGGCCCCCAGTGCACACATTAATTATTTCATGGCAAAATTGGTGGCCTGAGGAGTCCATATCTAAGGGAGTGCAGTCTGGTCCAGAAGTCCCAGAGATCATGAAAGCAGCAGATGACATCTGTGTCCCCAGGCTGTGGTCATACAAGAGGCTGCATCTTTTGCCAGACCAGATTAAACCCAGGTCATCACTCTCTGGTCTTCCTTCCACGCCTCCTTCCACGCTGTGGCTGTGGTGGTGGAGTTGTGGCAGGAGGAGGAGGAGGAGGATGATCCAACTCACTCAGGTGGGTATTGGGTGTGATTTCGCCCCTCACCCCCTTAGTTAAGACTTTATAAAGAAGGTCCTCACACAGGAGGCATAGGCCCTCCTGCATGCCCTGCAGTTTGGTGGCAGCCATGCAGGCAAAGGCCTCTTCAGGAGTGGGGGTGGCTCTGAGGGATGCAGAAGCCTCCTGAATCAGCCTGAGTGCTGAATCCTGCACGTGACTCCCCTTCCTGGGTCTTTTGTTTGGAAGGCAGAGGGGAGGAACCTGAGATTCTGTCAGGCTCCTACTGGGCCCAGGCTTCTCCTGGCTGCCACTTAGCCCTGCCTCCTCCTGGTTGCCACTAACCCCCGCCTCCTCCTGGCTGCCACATTCCACAGCCTCCTCCTGCGTGCCACATTTCAGAGCCTCGTCCTGGCTGAGATCTTCCTGTGTATGAAAAAGGGACATAGTTTTAGTTTTTTATTCATTAATCACACACAATTTTCACCTCTTGATTGTTGCAAATTGAATGTTAACAAATATTACAGATGATCATTCTGAGCCCAGCATTTTTCATTCTTGTCCCAATTATTTTTGCCTACTACTGTCTATTGATATGTAAAACACTTTATTAAATCAGCAATTAGTGATCAATAATAACATCTAGTAAACATCATTTATTTATTGACCAGCAATCTGTAGAAGAATGCTATACCTGGCTCCAGCTGGGCTCCTTCACTTCTTCCTGGCTGGAAGCCTCAGCTGGGGTGGAAGATAGGGTGGAAGGAAAAGTGGAAGGAAAAGTGGAGAGGGATTCCCTGACTTCAGTCTGGTCTGACAGAAAACGCAGTCTCTCATAGTACCACAGCCTGGGGACATAAATGTCATCTGCTGCAGCTCCGGATCTCTGGGAATCCTGGACTTTCTTGCGCTCCCTTAGATAAGTGCTCCTCAGGCCACCAATTTTGGCTTTTAAATAGGGGATGGTTGACGTGGGGACCACTGGCTTCACCAACTCCAGCAGTTTCACCAGCGCTGTCTGCCTCTTTTGTTTATGATTATAATGTGGATGTTTCACCTGCCACAGACAGGGCAGCTCCCTGTACTTGTCTATGAACAGGGGGAGGAAGTTGTGGTCATTGAAGCCATCCATTTTATCTGCAAGACACAATACAAACCCTAATGTCAGGCGAAACTCTCCTAATCTTGTTACAATATAGGCCTCAATCTAGAAGCAGTATAGGCCCAAGTTTAGATCTAGTGTGGGACACAAGAACACCCTTTTTATTAGGGGGTCCCACACACGTGCTCCAGTATATACTATAGGGGGGTCTCCATTTTTGAAGCTTGTAAAAAACAGGTAAGTATTCAAGCTTGACAAAGGACAAAAAAATTCTTAATCTTGGAACTCTGCCAAAATAGACAATTGTACCCAACTTCCAAGCAATGTTTCATATTCCTATTTTTGCCATCAAATATCTATGTGCTAAGTATACCTATTTTTTTTTACATAGGGGATAAAAGACTCGGAGGACACCCCTCATCCGAGGAGACAACAGACCTCCCACCTCAGGAAGAAGTGGAGACCCACCAAAGACAACAGGAGGAGGAGGAGGAAGGAGACATGGTGGAACTAGTCACCACAACAGGTGAGTGTCTGCGACCACAGGCTCAGGTAAGAGATGGATGGCGGCATATTTATAATACATGGTGTGTTTTTGTTTCTATCTTTTTAGGTGATCGTGATGTTGTGGATCCAGATCATTTCACCTCTGAAAGTGCACAGATCCTGATCGGGGAGATCATGGGGTGTAATAGGGACTTGGAAAACATCCAGAAAAACATCAATGATGTTCAAAAAAAATGAAGAACATCATTGATGTTTTAGGGAGAGTTTAAAACCCCTCCAAATCCCTTCCCTTTTTTGTGCTTTTTGGGCTCTAAAAATTTCAAACATTTTTTGACATATTCTCGAAAAGCCAAATTTTGAAGATGCACACAGTGTGTCAACATGTGCTATCTGCCATCACGGGAGATTAATGGATGCGTTTTGGGGGTGTAACCCCTTCCTCAATAACAAAGTAGATGGGAGGAAGGGGTTGCACCCCCAAAACACGTCCCTTGATCCCCCGTGCTGGCAGCTAGCACATGTTGACATTAGGCAATTTGTGTGCATCTTCAAAATTTGGCTTTTCCAGGGGTGACTTCACTCCATCTGAACGCAATATCAAACACAGTTTATAAATACTCATGTCTGATATTGCCTTCAATTTCTTGAAAAGTTGAACTTTGTAAGTTCAAGATTTGTGTCTTTCTTGTTGGTTTTAAACATGCCTGTTTTATCTTAAATGGACATTTCTACTTTTAGTAATGTGACCCCAAAAATTGTTATACAACAAACATGTTGGTTTGTTTTAAAAACCTTTTATAAATGCACATGTGATTGTGCTGGTATTAAAAAGATTGATACTCAAGAATGTGTGGATTATTGTTTCAAAGCTCCAAAAATTTTGTTGTGCTCAAATGGGTGTTTTCTGTGACAATGGGGGTTATTTCCTAAGGGAAAATCCACTTTGCACTACAAGTGCAGTTTCAACTGCACTTGTAATGCAAAGTGTCTTTGCCCTTAGTAAATAACACCCAACAGTGCTTTGTAATGTTACACAATCACGCCATTTTCAGGACTCACCACATTTCTGTCAGGGTCAGTTAAAAGAAACACAAGCAGTAAATGTCACCAAAGATTTTATTAGTTCAAATGATTTTTTTATTTTAAAAATGTTTCAGACAATGTCTGGCATATTGATGGCCCCCCTACCCGCAAAGTAATCAAGGTATCTTAGACGGACCTCACGGGCACTCAGGGGAGGCAAGCCAGGACGGGCACTTTCAAGCGCCATCAGGGTTGGTTCATTATGAACTCCGGCCTCAGGCCCAACTGAGCCAGCATAGTTGGCATAATTTTGCTGTAAATAGTTGTGTAGAACACAGCACACCAGGATAATATGATTCACTTTGTACTCCGCCATGTTTATGGGTGTAAGAAATAGGCGGATCCGGCTGGCCATGATTCCAAATGTGTTCTCCACCACTCTTCTGGCTCTGGCCAGCCGGTAATTAAAAACCCTCTGGTCCGGGGTGAGGATCCTCATCGGGAATGGCCGCATAAGATGGTCCCCCAGCGCAAACACTTCATCAGCAATGAAGACGAATGGGAGTCCTTCCACATTGTCTTCTGGAGGTGGCAAGTCAAAGCTGTCATTCTGGAGACGCCTATAGAACTCCGTCTGGGCAATGACTCCACCATCGGGCATCCGGCCATTCTTCCCTACGTCCACATACAGGAACTCGTAAGTAGCCGACACCACTGCCAACATCACAATACTATTGAACCCCTTATAATTATAATAGTATGACTCCGAGTTGGTTGGTGGGACGATGTGGACTTGTTTCCCATCAATTGCCCCTCCGCAGTTAGGAAAGTCCCACCACTGGGCAAAGTGGGAGGCCACAGTCTGCCATTCCTGTGGGTTGGAAGGAAACTGTGGAGTCAAACAAGAAAACAAAAATAATTTTGCACCTAAGCAGGGAAAGCAGATTAGACACAAACATTCTTGGCCAACATCAGTATAACATTTATTTTAGGAAGTTTGGAAAGACCAAGGTATAAGGTCCACCTATCAGATTCCCCCTCCCCCCCACCCTTTCATGGGCCATTTCTAACATTTGGGGGGGGGGCTCTTGGACAGGTAACCATCTCCACTTCATTGAGAGATGAATGCCTAAATAATGTGTATTACTTTGGCCAGCCCCTCCTTACTTACACTATTGACAGCCCACTGGACAGGTAAGAAGTATCATAATACAAAGATATAAATACACACTGTACACATTTTAGCACATTTGCACATTCTGCTATTACCTATCAAGATAATAATAGTATACAAAAACTTTAAACAGTACCATTTGAAAGTATTCAGGCAGGCCCTTGCACTACATGCTTTGGGGAATTCATCCATAAATCTGGCCACAAAAAGAGATGGGTATAGTGCGTATGGGTTTGGCAAAGTCAGCAGATAGATGATTGAGGATAGATAGAGAATTGGTATCAGCTGACTTAGCAGTTGGGGGGAGGGAGGGTTCCAAATGATTTGGGGACCCAAAACAAAAAGCCTCGAGCACTCTGCCAGAATTTAAAGCACAAATCACATTTTTACACATTTTAGGGGGTATTTAGGGTAAAGCACTACTATGGAGCTGACATTGTTACATTGTTAAGTGACTACATTAGGTGAATATAGGGCCAGGAGAGCATGCTGGGGAGGTAAGTGAAGGCAAATATGTATGAAGGACAAAAAAATAATTACATAAAAATCCAGCATGCATGAGGACAAAGGGGACATTCACAGCATATTACAATCATGGTAATTAGGGAATGAGGAAAGAAATACAATACATTATCAAACATTAAATACAATAAAATGTGATATTAAAGGATAAAAATCTTACCTTAATATACTCCTTCTGCAGGACCTGGATGATGGCAGAACAGGTCTCCGGGATAATGATCCCCAGAGCCTGGGGGGAGATGCCTGTCGAGAACTTCTCTAGGCTTCTCCCTGTCGCCAAGTACCGCAGGGTGGCGACTAGCCTCCGCTCCAGAGTGATGGCTTGCCTCATGCAGGTATCCTGCCTGCTGATATAGGGGGTCAGCAAAGCCAACAAACGGTGAAATATGGGGTCCGTCATCCGGAGAAAGTTCCTGAAATCATCAGGATTATTCTCACGGATCTCACGCAGCAAAGGCATGTGACTGAATTGGTCATGCTGGAGCAACCAATTCTTGGTCCATGAACTCCTCCCCACCCTGTTCATGGACTGGACTTGTATCAAGGTCAGGACCCCAACACCAAGCCCCCGCACAGCACGAACTCTACGAGGAGTACATATACGCAACATGGCTAGAAAACGGTCGGCTGCTCAGAACGGAGTAACAGAACGCACTGAAGAACAGCAAGGCCTGTGAAGAGCGACCTGAAAAACAGCAACGAGCGGACAAGATCGCACAGAAAATTCCGATACGAACTGACTGCACGCACTGAAGAGCAGATACAAACCCACAAGCACAAACTGAACAGCAGAAAACAAACTGAAAACCACGAGTCTGAAAAAGCGCAAATTGTCTCCCACCAAACTTTTTTTCCGATCGCCAAGAACGCGGTGTATGTCACCGCGTTCTTGGCAATCGGAAATTCTGACAACTTTGTGCGACCGTGTGTATGCAAAACAAGTTTGAGCCAACATCCGTCGGAAAAAATCCATGGATTTTGTTGTCAGAATGTCCGATCAATGTCCGATCGTGTGTACGGGGAATTAGAGTTCACAGGGATCAGGCCTGACTCTGCGAATGCTGCAGTTATGTGTTTAGTGTTTTTGTAAGTGACAGTGATCAATTGATACTGCACTTGGGTGGGCTGGGCTGGGCGGAGGGGCTAAACGCAGGTTTTAGCATGTATCTGGTTTGATCCCGCTAATGCTGCATTTTTGGGAATCTTAAATTATTGGGGACGCTAATATAGTTCTGATCAGATCAAAGATATCGATCCGTTCAGACACTATACTACTAAAGCAGGTGTATGGTGCATGCGTGGGTGTTAGCGCTACTGGCACTAATCTGATGCTGCCTGGGGCGACACAGACCCTAACTGATGCTAAAAACTGAAATCACCCGGCGGGTGATCAGGGGGTTAAACCTTTTATTAGGTAATGTACGGCGGGTGCCCTGACCCTATAAAAAAATAACTAGCTAACCAGCGTCAACCCGTGACACTAATACGGTGATCACTGGTGACTGGGGGGGGTGATCAAGGGGTAAACCTTTTATTAGGGGGCTTTAGGGGGGGTCCCTAGACCTATCTGGGCCTACTACTAAGTACCCTAACGCTGCTTAGTGTCACAAATGACACAGTGACAGGGAGTGAAGGGGTAATTGGGGGAGGGGATTGGGGGGTTATCAGGGGGTGAAATATGTGCCTACGTGTACTGTGTCAGTGTAGTGTTGGTGCAACTCATGTTTGGATGTCCTCTCTCCTCTCTCTGGAATGGAAGAGAATTTTCCAGAGAGGGAGATGACATCACTTCCCCTGCCTGTGTTTACATTTACAGGCAGGGGAAGCATTTCTTTCATCAGAATTGATCAGCAGGTCCAGGCCAGAAATCATTGGCCTGGGCCTGGAGACTGATCGGTTCTGAAACTCATCCGATCGTCGCAGCCGCCGTAAGGTAACGTCGTTCGCCCACCTGTGCCATTCTGCCACAGTAAAACTGCGGCGGCTGTTCGGGAACCAGTTAAACTTCTTCATAACTTTATCCCTGACATCTCTGATGTGTTCCTTGCCCTTCGTGATGCTGTTTGTTCGCTAAGGTTCTCTAACAAACCTCTGAGGACATCACAGAACAGCTGTATTTATACTGAGATTAAATTACATACTGGTGGACTCTATTTACTAAATTTACTAATTAGGTGACTTCTGAAGGCAATTGGTTCCATTAGATTTCCTTTAGGGGTAGTAGAGTAAAGGGGGCTGAATACAAATGCATGCCACACTTTTCAGATATTTATTTCTAAAAAAATTCCTTAACCATTTATCATTTTCCTTCCACTTCACAATTATGTGCCACTTTGTGTTGGTCTATTGCATAAAATTCTAATAAAAGCCATTTACATTTTTGGTTGTAACATGACAAAATGTGGAAAATTTCAAGAGATATGAACACTTTAGACTGTAGATTTAAAATGAGATTGCTACTCACCTGCCACTGTATTAGATACACCTTGCTAGTACTGGGTTGCCCCCCTTTTGCCTTCAGAACTGCCTTAATTCTTCGTGGCATAGATTCAACAATGTGTTGGAAACATTCCTCAGAGATTTTGGTCCATAGTGACATGATGGCATTACACAGTCGCTGCAGATGTATCAGCTGGACATCCATGATGTGAATCTACAGTTCCACCACATCCCAAAGGTGCTCTATTGGATTGAGATCTGGTGACTGTGGAGGACATTGGAGTACAGTGACCTCAATGTCATGTTCAAAAAACCAGTTTGAGACGATTTGAGCTTTGTGACATGGTGCATTATCATGCTGGAAGTAGCCATCAGAAGATGGGTACACTGTAGTCATAATGGAATGGACATGGTCAGCAACAATACTTAGGTAGGCTATGGCATTTAAATGAAACTCATTTGGTACTAAGGGGCCCAAAGTGTGCCCAGAAAATACCCCCCACCCCATTAAACCACCACCACCAGCCTGAACTGTTGATACGAGGCAGGATAGATTTATGCTTTCATGTTGTTTACGCCAAATTCTGATCCCACCATCTGAATGTCACAGCAGAAATCGAGACTCATCAGACCAGACAACGAGACTCATCAGACCCAGTGTGGTCTTCTGTGGCTGTAGCCCATCTGCTTCAAGGTTCGATGTGTTGTGTGTACGGAGATGGTATTCTACATACCTTGGTTGTAACGAGTGGTTATTTGAGTGTTACTGTTGCCTTTCTATCATCTCAAACCAGTCTGCCCATTCTCCTCTGACATCAACAAGGAATTTTGTTCACACAACTGCCGCTCACTGGATATTTTCTCTTTTTCGGACCATTCTCTGTAAACCCTAGAGATGGTTGTGCGTGAAAATCCCAGTAGATCAGCAGTTTTTGAATTATTCAGACCAGCTCATCTGGCACCAACAACCACGCCGTATTCAAAGTCACTTAACTCCCCTTTCTTCCCTATTCTAATGCTCGGTTTGAACTTTAGTAAGTCATCTTCACCATGTCTAGATGCCTAAATGCATTGAGTTGCTGCCATTTTATTGGCTGATTAGAAATTTGTGTAACCAAGCAATTGAACAGGTGTACCTAATAAAGTGGCCGGTGAGTGTAAGTCATAATGAATGTGGAACTGATGTGCTCTGTGTTACGACCCATTTGAACTTTTAGTTAAGGGTTTGTTCCCACTAGTGACAAGGACTGCCCCTTTTTTGAAAAAATTATACACACTTGGATCCCTCTTCAGAGGTAAATGACCAATGGTTTGGTTTAACCCACTGAATGCCACATTACCATACCACAAGAATACAAGCCTATCCTCTGCCAGTATGCTGCAGAGAAGGACCCATGCTCTCTGTGGTCTCTCTGCATAGGTCTGGAACATTCTCTACTGAGTCTGCAATCAGCAAAGCTGGTGCTTACTGCAAAATGAGAGCTCAATAGGGGACAACACCCGCAGGGAGACCTCTGCTTCCACACCAAAACCAAAGCTCCTTCTCTGCAGCATGTCAGATGACAGGCTTTTTTACTCAAGTTGTAGCTGCTTTCTAAAGAAAACAAACTTTAGTACTTTTCTTACTTGTTGTTTTGATGCTCTTGGAATATATTTAGCTGATTTACACTGAAAGTTCATCTGGGCTTTAAACCCCAGCTAAATGACATTAGTTAGCTAAAGCACTGTGTAGAAAAAGTAATTTCCATGGGTTTCTTTTTTCTTTTCCATAAATGGTGTTTTCACCTTTTTTTTCATTCCTCTTACAGTATATCTCAGTGCTGCTGTACTCCTCCGCACTTTTTCCACCACATTCTGTCGATATGCATTCTATCCAGCATTGCCTGAATATTATTTCTCTGGCCTAGGTTCCTGATAGTGACAATGGTGGACCATTTTTGTACAATGTGTGTCAGCTGTAGTCCTCACCAGTAATGCAAGTGACAAGGTGGCAACTAGGGATGAGCCGAACACCCCCCGGTTCGGTTCGCACCAGAACCCGCGAACGGACCGAAAGTTCGCACGAACGTTAGAACCCCATTGACGTCTATGGGACTCGAACGTTCGAAATCAAAAGTGCTCATTTTAAAGGCTAATTTGCATGGTATTGTCCTAAAAAGGGTTTGGGGACCCGGGTCCTACCCCAGGGGACATGTATCAATGCAAAAAAAACTTTTAAAAACGGCCGTTTTTTCGGGAGCAGTGATTTTAATGATGCTTAAAGTAAAAAAAAAAAAGTGAAATATTCCTTTAAATATCGTACCTGGGGGGTGTCTATAGTATGCCTGTAAAGTGACGCGTGTTTCCCATGTTTAGAACAGTCCCTGCACCAAATGTCATTTTTAAAGGAAAAAATCTCATTTAAAACTGCTTGCGGGTTTAATGTCATGTCGGGTCATGGCAATATGGATGAAAATCAGTGAGACAAATGGCATGGGTACCCCCCAGTCCATTACCAGGCCCTTTGGGTCTTGTATGGATATTAAGGGGAACCCCGCACCCAAATTAAAATAAGGAAAGGTGTGGGGCCACCAGGCCCTATATACTCTGAACAGCAGTATACAGGCGGTGCAAACAAGACAGGGACTGTAGGTTTGTTGTTAAGTAGAATCTGTTTGTAATTTTGAACATTTTTAACGTGTTTAGCTCCAGCCAAAAAATCTTTTCTAAGCTTTTTGGAAAACATAGGGAAGGGTTATCACCCCTGTGACATTTGTTTTGCTGTCTTTCCTCCTCTTCAGAAGATTTCACCTCACTTTTTTGTCCCAATGAAAAATGTTTTTTGAAAATTTGGGTTTTTTTGTGGAACAAGGATTGGAAAGCATCAGTGGAAAGGAGAAATTGTTTTCCCATATTAACTCTTACAGGAGAGAATTTCCCTTCCTAGGGGTAGATTTCATCTCACTTCCTGTTGTCTCCTTCCGTTTGCAAGTAGGAGTCGTTTGTAAGTTAGATGTTTGAAAGTAGGGTCCTGCCCTATATACTCAGCAGAAATTTGGGCCTTAGGTGTTGCTGTGGCCACAACACTGTAAGCCCTCACAGGGCCCTGCTGTGAAATATTAGATCAAGAATTGTAATTACATGCCCCTGTTGAACAGGAGCTGAAAAATTAGGCCTTAGGCACTGGTGCTGGTGCCACAACACTGCAACCCCTCACAGACACTCTAGTTGGAACACAGGAACGAGCCCTGCTGCAAAGTATTGCTTCAAAAATTGTAATTACACGCCCCTGTTAGACAGGGGCAGAAAAATTGGGCCTTAGGCACTGGTGCTGGTGCCACAACACTGCAACCCCTCACAGACACTCTAGTTGGAACGCAGGAACGAGCCCTGCTGCAAAGTATTGCATCAAAAATTGTAATTACACGCCCCTGTTAGACAGGGGCAAAAAAATTGGGCCTTAGGCACTGGTGCTGGTGCCACAACACTGCAACCCCTCACAGACACTCTAGTTGGAACGCAGGAACGAGCCCTGCTGCAAAGTATTGCATCAAAAATTGTAATTACACGCCCCTGTTAGACAGGGGCAGAAAAATTGGGCCTTAGGCACTGGTGCTGGTGCCACAACACTGCAACCCCTCACAGACACTCTAGTTGGAATGCAGGAACGAGCCCTGCTGCAAAGTATTACATCAAAAATTGTAATTACACGCCCCTGTTAAACAGGGGCTGAAAAATTGTGCCTTAGGCACTGGTGGTGCGCCCAGAACCAAAAATGTTCTTACAAGCTATCAGCGTGATGATTGAGGAGGAAGAGGATAATTACTCAGGGATAGTCACTCAGCATCAGCATAGGCAGTCTTTGAAGGGATCTGAGATTTCAAAAAAAATTATTCGGTTACATCAGCATCAGGTGCTTGGTAGCTGGTGGTGATCCAAGACTCATTCATTTTTATGAAGGTCAGCCGATCGACCGAGTCGGTGGACAGACGCACCCTGTGATCGGTTACCACGCCTCCAGCAGCACTGAATGTGCGTTCCGAAAGAACGCTGGATGCAGGACAGGCCAGTAGCTCAATTGCATACTGTGCAAGCTCTGGCCAGTGATCCATCCTCAAGACCCAGTAACCCAGAGGATTTTCGGTGGGAAAGGTGTCCAAGTCTGATCTTGCCCCTAGGTATTCCTGCACCATGTAAAACAGACGCTGGCGATGGTTGCTGGAACCGATCATACCTTGGGGCTGCGGACCAAAAAATTGTCTGAACGCATCGGTCAGACGGCCACCTTCTCCACCGCTCCTTCTTTGACTGACCGAAGCCTCAGCAACACGTTGTCCAGAAACAGGAGTTTGTAACCTCCCAGTCTCTGGGAACGCGTTGCACAGACCTTTCTGCAAGGCCTCCCGAAGATGTTTCATCCTCTGCTCCCTCTGCGATGGCAAGATAAGGTCCGCAACCTTACCCTTGTAACGTGGATCAAGGAGGGTTGCCAGCCAGTATTGGTCCTTCTCCTTGATACCACGAATACGAGGATCCTTACGCAGGCTTTGCAGGATCAGGGAGGCCATGCAGCGTAGGTTTGCTGAGGCATTCGGTCCGGAGTCCTCTGGGTCACTAAGAACGACATGGTCCGCAGCCACCTCCTCCCAGCCACGTACAAGTCCATGTGTTTCTTGGGACTGATCCCTTAAAGACTGCTGCTGATGCTGAGTGCCAGGCTCCACCTCCATACTGACACAATCTTCCTCCTCCTCCTCTTCCTCCTCGTCCTCTTCCTGTGTGATCGGCGGGCACGCAGGAACACTGTCTGGATAAAGGGGGCCTTGAGAGCTAAGGAAGTCCTCCTCTTCCTGCCTCTGTTCTGCCTCAAGTGCCCTGTCCTTTATTCCACGCAGCGTGTGCTCCAACAGGTGGACAAGGGGGACAGTGTCACTGATGCATGCACTGTCACTGCTCACCATCCTTGTGGCCTCCTCGAATGGTGACAGGACAGTGCATGCATCCCTGATCATGGCCCACTGGCGTGGGGAAAAAAAACCAAGCTCCCCTGACCCTGTCCTGGTGCCATAGTCGCACAGGTACTCATTGATGGCCCTCTGCTGCGTGTGCAGCCGCTGCAGCATGGCCAACGTTGAGTTCCACCTGGTGGGCATGTCACAGATTAGGCGGTTCTTAGAACACCTGTAATTTTCTTCAGGTAGCTTTATATACTGTAACCAGACAAGCCTGCCTGTCAGTAGGAAGATAACAGGAACGGATCTAGCTGAACACTGTGAGCAGGACGCACTGTACTAAATGTAAATAGTCTAGCTGCCTGACCGTGGTACTAATAGGATCAAATAGAACACCTGTAATTTTCTTCAGGTAGCTTTATATACTGTAACCAGACAAGCCTGCCTGTCAGTAGGAATTTAACAGGAACGGATCTAGCTGAACACTGTGAGCAGGACGCACTGCACTAAATGTAAATAGTCTATAAGATAACAGGAACGGATCTAGCTGAACACTGTGAGCAGGACGCACTGCACTAAATGTAAATAGTCTAGAAGATAACAGGAACGGATCTAGCTGAACACTGTGAGCAGGACGCACTGCACTAAATGTAAATAGTCTAGAAGATAACAGGAACGGATCTAGCTGAACACTGTGAGCAGGACGCACTGCACTAAATGTAAATAGTCTAGAAGATAACAGGAACGGATCTAGCTGAACACTGTGAGCAGGACGCACTGCACTAAATGTAAATAGCAGGAACGGATCTAGCTGAACACTGTGAGCAGGACGCACTGCACTAAATGTAAATAGTCTAGAAGATAACAGGAACGGATCTAGCTGAACACTGTGAGCAGGACGCACTGCACTAAATGTAAATAGCAGGAACGGCTCTAGCTGAACACTGTGAGCAGGACGCACTGCACTAAATGTAAATAGCAGGAACGGATCTAGCTGAACACTGTGAGCAGGACGCACTGCACTAAATGTAAATAGTCTAGAAGATAACAGGAACGGATCTAGCTGAACACTGTGAGCAGGACGCACTGCACTAAATGTAAATAGCAGGAACGGATCTAGCTGAACACTGTGAGCAGGACGCACTGCACTAAATGTAAATAGCAGGAACGGATCTAGCTGAACACTGTGAGCAGGACGCACTGCACTAAATGTAAATAGCAGGAACGGATCTAGCTGAACACTGTGAGCAGGACGCACTGCACTAAATGTAAATAACAGGAACGGATCTTGCTGAACACTGTGAGCAGGACGCACTGCACTAAATGTAAATAGCAGGAACGGATCTAGCTGAACACTGTGAGCAGGACGCACTGCACTAAATGTAAATAGCAGGAACGGATCTAGCTGAACACTGTGAGCAGGACGCACTGCACTAAATGTAAATTGCAGGAACGGATCTAGCTGAACACTGTGAGCAGGACGCACTGCACTAAATGTAAATAGTCTAGAAGATAACAGGAACGGATCTAGCTGAACACTGTGAGCAGGACGCACTGCACTAAATGTAAATAGCAGGAACGGATCTAGCTGAACACTGTGAGCAGGACGCACTGCATTAAATGTAAATAGTCTAGATAGAAGATAACAGGAACAGATCTAGCTAAACTGAATACAGTGTATATATATATATGCAACACCTGGGATGCATATATATACACAATACACTGTAAGTGCAGCTAACTGACTGACTGTTCTGCCTAATCTATCTAACTCAAATCAAATGACACTGTCTCTCTCTCTCTCTATCTCTCAGCACACCGGAACACACACTACACAGGGCCGCCGTGCAGGCGGCCTTATATAGTGTGGGGTGTGTACTAAATCCCCTGAGCCATAATTGGCCAAAGCCACCCTGGCTTTGGCCAATTACAGCTCTCTCTACTGACGGCGCTGTGATTGGCCAAGCATGCGGGTCATAGTGCATGCTTGGCCAATCATCAGCCAGCAATGCACTGCGATGCCGCAGTGAATTATGGGCCGTGACGCGCCACACGAATTTAGCGCGAACGGCCCATAACGTTCGCAATTCGGCGAACGATCGAACAGCCGATGTTCGAGTCGAACATGGGTTCGACTCGAACACGAAGCTCATCCCTAGTGGCAACACTGGAGCACAACAGAGGGACGGCTCTTACCTCGCAAAATAACGATTTAAAGAAAGCTGCAGATTAAAAACAACTTTTGAATTTACAATATCATGTGAAAGTTTGTATGATTTTTAATGATCCACTTTATCCATGAATAAACTTCTTTTGATGAAAGCAGTACTGCTCAACCTGTTCCCGTCTTTTCCTCTCACTGCCTGGGCTGTAGGTTGGTGCCTTATAAGCACCTCTTATTATTCCATTTCCTGTTCTCCTATTTTTCTCAGCATGCAATTCCACAGCTATGTAGTGTGCAGAGAGATATTGTACATGCTGCATATATTTATTAATCTGTTCAACCCCTCTTCTCTAAAAGATTGATTGACAGCACTGTATCACTATCCCAATCTTCATGTCAGGATAGATCTTGTGTATCCATCTCATGTGTCTGATTAAAATATACAGTATCTAAAACCAAAACTTTTTTTTTTTTTGAGCAAGGAAGAGTTGAGTTGATCATACACGTCATTTTTTTTTTTTTTAGCCTGCCTGTTACTCCATGGAGAGTTCTATGCTGATTCTAATATACACTATAATACCAAAAGTATTGGGACACCTGCCTTTACACGCACATGGACTTTAATGGCATCCCAGTCTTAGTCTGCATTTGTGAGGTCATGTACTGATGTTGGACGAGAAGGCCTGGCTTGCAGTCTCTGCTCTAATAAATCCCAAAGGTGTTCTATCAGGTTGAGGCCAGTCAAGTTCCTCCACCTCAAACATGCTCATCCATGTCTTTATGTATCTTGTTTGTGCATATATGTATTAAAAAAAAATTGTTTTGTTTTTCGGAAGATTTTTAACCTTATTTTAAAAAGTGCATATTTATTTTCAATATTGTTTATTAATTTTTTGAAAAAGAGCTTACAGAGTGTATCTCAATTGAGGATGTAACTGTAGGGTTATGTATCACAATAGAATTGTAAGTCAAAGTTGTTCAACATCGTTAAAATATGAAAAATATCAAGAAGTATTAACAAAAGAACATTTGCTGGGTACATCTCTTAAAAGGAAAAAGAGGCAGATGAGAAGACATTAAACAAGATGGCTAGACTACAAGGATGACGTCCTAAGGGAGACCTGTGGGATTATCATGTCACTGTTACAGATGAGCAGGACATAATGAATGCTGGAGCCAATCTGACCACTGTGTGCAAAAGAGTTGACTGTTGCCGTTTTTCATGGAGAACATAAGCTCGAATTGGGTCTGAGTATTGAGCTGTATCAAAAAAGAGGAAAACTCTGGAGAGTCTTGTTGTTTCCAGCAGGAAACTATGGATTTCTTAGCAGCTGTCAAGCAATGAAGCACTAAGGGAAGATGCTTCTTGGGCCAACAATCACAGTTCAGTAATAGGAGAGCCATGGCTGGATCTGGGGAGCAGGTAGTGCCAGTGATGGAAGATATCAAGTGAAATATCTTTCCCCAGAAGGAAAGAATCTTGGGGCATCACCACCAGATGTGTAATAGGGATCCTGATTCTTCACACTTCCTCCAACATTGTGGTGAGTTACTTTTGGAAAATTTTGAGAGCTGAATTGGAGTGTAGTACCAATGGTGTGTTAACTTTAGGTGTGATTACCAATGTGTTGTGCAGTGGGAGGATTTGAGCAGGTTGTTAGTTGCCGCGTTCCACTGTGAATGATTGAAAGTACAAGAGAGGTCATTTTCCACTTCTTCATGGACTGAGTTTTTTCATGGGGTGAGGAGAATAGAAAAAGTCGGTAGAAGTATGTGATACCTTTCTTGTTGGTTGCTGGGGATGCACAAAAAGTAAGAGCTTCTTGTGGAGCTATTACATCCGGTTTAAGGATGTTTCCTAGAATGTTCCTAACATGTAGGTAGATATAAAAGTTGCTTTGTGGTAGACAGAAGTGTTTCTACATGTCTTCATATGTTAGGAGGTTTGACTTGTCAAAGAGGTGTCCGACTGATATAACACCTGCCTCCAACCAGCTGACAAGTGATAGATCATCAGTGAAGTATTCCAAGGTACTTAGAGGCATAAATGGATAGTCCACAGGGTTTTTTTGTGTAGACAGCTTCAAGAATAGAGCCATGAGGCCATAGCTGCTTGTATTGTGAAGTAGGGGAGAGGTATGGGTGTGAGACCCAGAAGGATATGAGACCTTTGAGTTGGTGTCCAATTATATATTGTTCCATAGAGGTCCATTGTTAGTCACTTGAGGGTGACCACCATTCGGTGGCTTGATCCATAATAACAGCATGACAGTAGAACTTCAGGTTAGGGACTCCAATGCCTGTAGAGTGTTTAGGTCTGTACATTATGATGTTGCTGAAGCAAGCTCTTTTTTTCCCCCATATGAAGCTGTTTATGAAGGCTTGTAAGTTCTGTAGATATGAGTTAGTCAGAGGGATCGGTAGTGTGCGAAAGTGGTATAAAATTGTTGGGAGTATGGACATTTTTGTTACTGATGCTCTGCCCGCCCATGAAATGTGTAGTTTGGAGAGTTCTTGTGATTAACTTCTTATAATCCTTAGTAATGAATCATAGTTTTTATGGACTATTAAGGAACTAGGCAAGGTCATTTGTATTGCCAGGTACCTAATACCAGACTTGGGGGCCCAGGAGTGTTGTAATATGTTGGCCGATTTATGTATAATGTTGTTTTGAAGTGCCATGTTGACCAGAAATTCAGTTGAGTTGTCCAAGACAAGTGAATTTTAACATATCAAGGGGACAGCTGAAGACCCTTTGATGTGTTAATCTTATGCAAGTCTACCTAGGTGTGTGAGGGATGGCCTGTTAACCTAATTGAACATTTCAAAGGGTACATTGTTTAAAGGACTATAGAAGAAGTATTAATTGATGGTAATTAGACTTGAGGGGGTAACAATAAGATCAAAGAGTATTTTGGGTTAATCTAGCAGGAACTCCCTCCTAGTGTACTAGTATTTCAGGGGGGGGGGGGGGTGGGGACTATTTAAGCTGGCAGTCAGTCTTGTCTGTGTGTGACTATGAAGGCACAAAACCTAGGGAAAATGGGACTCTAAATTATATTTACTGGATGGATTTTTGTCATCTGTTGGCTTTGAACCTTGTTCTGTATTGGAAGTCAATAAAGTGCATCTCTCTGGAAGAATTGGGTTGCTGCGGAAGAGTACTTACATCATCATTATAATAATTACTAATTATTATCTACCCACTATCATATCACTACAAGGAGAAGCCGGAGAGCGCTGATAGGTGTGATTGTACTTTCTTGGGTAGCGAGATGGGAAGCATCTGTGATTTAGAGATATTGACCTTGTAGAGTGATAATGACCGAAATTTTTGAAGTAGGTCGGAGACCACAGGAAGGGAGGTTTCAGGGTTTGAGAGGGAGATGATCACATCATCGGCATAAAGTCCAATTCTGTGATCCACTTGACCTATTTTAATCCCTGTGATTTTAGGGAGGTTCCTGATAGACTGTGCAAGGGGTTCCATAACCAAGGCAAATATTATGGGCAATAATGGGCATCCTTGTCTGGTACTATTTGTAATATTAAATGGGCGTGAGAGGGTGCCAGAGGTGTATACTTTTGTGCATGGATTAGAATAAAGAGCCCTTATGGCTGAATCCATAAATCCTGTGAGGCCAAAGATGTAAAGTACTTCCTTCAGGTAGGCCCAGTGTACACGATCGAATGCCTTCTCTGCATCCAAAGATAATGCAGAGAAGGCGTGCGATGCAACTTGGCCCATTGAAGAGTATTGAGGATGCGTCTGGTGCCATCAGAGGCATGGCGACCTTTCACAAATCCTACTTGGTCAGGATGAATTAATTTGGGTATGATGTTTTCTAATGATTTTGGCATAAATCTTAATATCTGTGTTGAGGAGGGAGATGGGACGGTAATTAGTCGGTTGGTCTGGGGATTTTCCTGGTTTGGGCAATGTTATTATTAATGCTTCAAGTCCTTCTTTGGGAAAGCCTGCCAAAGTATCTACTGCATTATATATTTCTTGTAAGTGGGGCGTAAGGATATTGCTAAATTTTTTATAGTACTCATTACCGAAACCATCCGGGCCTGGGGTTTTGTGTAGAGGAAGTGTAGTAATTGCTTTTTGGATTTCCTGGTTGGAGAACTGAGAGGATAGCTTAGGAAGGTCCTTAGAAGCTATCTGCGGAAGGGAGAGAGATTGTAAAAACTCTTTGATTAGAGCCTGGTTAGGAGGTGCGATCTCTTGGGCGGATTCTAAGTTGTAAAGTTCAGTGTAGTATTCGGCAAAGCGATTAGCGATATGAAGTGGATTGGTTAACCTTTGGTTTTGGGTGTCTAATAGGTGGTCTTGGTCTATTTTACTCTTATTTCTTTTGTGTTTTATTTGCCTTGCCAGTAGAGGGCCTATTTTATTACCAGCTACGTAATAGTTCAATTTGGGTCTTTTAAGCAGTTTATCATACTGTGACACAAAGCACTGGGAGAGCTTGTGTCGTATCTCTTGAATTTGTTTTGCTATGTCAATGGAGGGTTTATTTTTATTTTGGGTCTTAAGGTCAGTTATGATCTGGGTGAGGTCAGTTATCTTTTGTGTTCTTCTACGTTTCTCCTGGGAGCCCAGTTTAATGAACACTCCACGAATGAAGGCCTTGTGAACCGCCCATAGGGAGTGTGCATCAGTCACTGATTAAACTGATTTTTATGTAAAAAAATCTATTAATTCGGATTCAACATGTCTCTCGTAGTCAGGTTTGTTTAAGAGGTTAGCATTCAGCCCGGGTTCACACTATAACGGGCTGCGGATCGCACAGGAGAGCTGTGCGTCCCTGTTCCCTATTTCAGGGACAAATCAGGGCCGATTCTATGCTTGAATTCGGCCCTGAAACGGAGCCAAAGACGCACAGTGCAGTGCAGTGCGCTCAGCAGCCGCCCCAGAGATATGTGAACCGGCTCCATAGGGAGCCAGTCACATTCTCCTGCTATGTAAATTAGATGTGGGGAAACGCACATCTAATTCGCATAGGTGTGAACCCCGGGCTTATTCTCCAAAGTTTAGTGGGTTGCGCAGGGGCGTTGCTAGGTGGCAAAAAGACCAGGGGCTTCAGCCCAAAGTCCAAGGCCGGCAATGGGGGGGGGCGGGGTATGTGGCGCTGGCTTTTTTAAAACACAGGTCACTGCACTAAGAGTGAGCAGGGACTTAGGTAGAAATGCACCTACATCCTTGGTGTCACTGAAAGAAAAAAAAGTCCCTGCCCATTGAAGGTGTCTGGAAGAAAAAAATTGTCCCTGCGTCCATCATATGTGATGTGCTCCAGTAAATTTAAGGGGGTGGGGTGGTAGGAAGCTGGCAGTAAGGTACAGGGGGGACGATGATGACTGGGGGTACAGGGGGATGATGATGACTGGGGGTACAGGGGGATGATGATGACTGGGGGTACAGGGGGATGATGACAGGGGGGTGCATATGGAAGGGGGTACAGGGGGTACAGGGGAATGATGACAGTGGGGTGCATATGGCAGGAGGTACAGGGGGATGGTGATGACAGGGGGTACAGGGGGATGATGATGACTGGGGGTACAGGGGGATGATGACAGGAGGGTGCATATGGCAGGGGGTACAGGGGGATGATGATAACAGGGGGTACAGGCGGATGATGATCACTGGTGGTACGGGGGATGCATATGACAGGGGGATGATGATGACTGGGGGATGCATATGGCAGGAAGTACAGGGGAATGCACATGACAGGGAGTACAGGGGGGTGATGATGACAGGGGGTACAGGGGGATGCATATGGCAGGGGATACAGGGGGATGCATATGACAGGGGGTACAGAGGGGTGATGATGATGACAGGGGGTACATGGGGATGATGATGACTGGTGGTACGGGGGATGCATATGACAGGGGGATGATGATGACTGGGGGATGCATATGGCAGGGGGTACAGGGGGATGATGATGACAGGGGGTACAGGGGAGGTGATGATGACAGGGGGATGTATATGGCAGGGGTACAGGGGGATTATGAAGACAGGAGGTACAGGGGGATGATGGTGACAGGTTGGTGCATATGGAAGGGGGTAGAGGGGGATGCATATGGCAGGGGGTACGGGGGGTGATGATGACAGGGCGTTCAGGGGGATGCATATGACAGGGGGATGATGATGACTGGGGGATGCATATGGCAGGGGGTACAGGGGAATGCATATGACAGGGGGTACAGGGGGGTGATGATGACAGGGGGCATAGGGGGATGCATATGGTAGGGGATACAGGGGGATGCATATGACAGGGGGTACAGGGGGATGATGATGACTGGGGGTACAGGGGAATGCATATGACAGGGGGTACAGGGGGGGTGATGATGACAGGGGGTACAGGGGGATGCATATGGCAGGGGATACAGGGGGATGCATATGATAGGGGGTACAGGGGGGTGATGATGACAACAGGGGGTACAGGGGAATGATGATGACTGGGGGATGCATATGGCAGGGGTACAGGGGAATGATGACAGGGGGGTGCATATGGCAGGGGGTACAGGGTGATGATGATGACAGGGGGATGATTATGACTGGGGGATGCATATGGCAGGGGGTACAGGGGGATTATGATGACAGGGGGGTAGAGGGGGATGATGATGATGACAGGGGGGTGCATATGGAAGGGGGTACAGGGGGATGATGATGACAGGGGGTAGAGGGGGATGATGATGGCAGGGGGTAGAGGGGGATGATGATGACAGGGGGTAGAGGGGGATGATGATGATGACAGGGGGTAGAGGGGGATGATGATGATGATGACAGGGGGTAGAGGGGGGTGATGATGGCAGGGGGTAGAGGGGGATGATGATGACAGGGGGTAGAGGGGGATGAAGATGATGACAGGGGGTAGAGGGGGATGATGATGATGATGACAGGGGGTGCATATGGAAGGGGGTACGGGGGGATGCATATGGCAGGGGGTACAGGGGGATTATGATGACAGGGGGTAGAGGGGGATGATGATGATGATGACGGGGGGTGCATATGGAAGGGGGTACAGGGGGATGATGATGACAGGGGGTAGAGGGGGATGATGATGACAGGGGGTAGAGGGGGGTGATGATGACAGGGGGTAGAGGGGGATGATGATGATGGCAGGGGGTAGAAGGGGATGATGATGACAGGGGGTAGAGGTGGGGATGATGATGATGACAGGGGGTAGAGGGGGATGATGATGACAGGGGGGTGCATATGGAAGGGGGTACGGGGGGATTATGATGACAGGGGGTAGAGCGGGATGATGATGACAGGGGGTAGAAGGGGATGATGATGATGACAGGGGGAAGAGGGGGATGATGATGACAGGAGGTAGAAGGGGATGATAATGATGACAGGGGGTAGAGAGGGATGATGATGATGATGACAGGGGGGTGCATATGGAAGGGGGTACGGGGGGATTATGGTGACAGGGGGTAGAGGGGGATGATGATGATGACAGAAGGGTGCATATGGCAGGGGGTACAGGGGGATGCTGATGACAAGGGGTAGAGGGGGATGATAATGACAGGGGGTAGAGGGGGATGATGATGACAGGGGGGTGCATATGGAAGGGGTACAGGGGGATGATGATAACAGGGGGTAGAGGGGGGTGATGATGACAGGGGGTAGAGGGGGATGATGATGATGGCAGGGGGTAGAAGGGGATGATGATGACAGGGGGTAGAGGTGGGGATGATGATGATGACAGGGGGTAGAGGGGGATGATGATGATGATGACAGGGGGGTGCATATGGAAGGGGGTACGGGGGATTATGATGACAGGGGGTAGAGCGGGATGATGATGACAGGGGGTAGAAGGGGATGATGATGATGACAGGGGGTAGAGGGGGATGATGATGACAGGAGGTAGAAGGGGATGATAATGATGACAGGGGGTAGAGAGGGATGATGATGATGATGACAGGGGGGTGCATATGGAAGGGGGTACGGGGGGATTATGGTGACAGAGGGTAGAGGGGGATGATGATGATGACAGAAGGGTGCATATGGAAGGGGGTACAGGGGGATGCTGATGACAAGGGGTAGAGGGGGATGATAATGACAGGGGGTAGAGGGGGATGATGATGACAGGGGGGTGCATATGGAAGGGGTACAGGGGGATGATGATAAAAAGTTTGATGACAGGAATCGGAGGTAGGGTAGTGGGCTGCCAGGAACAGGGAAATAATGAGGGGCATGATGATGATGACAGGAGGGTGCATATGGAAGGGGGTACAGGGGGATGCTGATGACAGGGGGTAGAGGGGGATGATGATGACAGGGGGTAGAGGGGGGTGATGATGACAGGGGGGTGCATATGGAAGGGGTACAGGGGGATGATGATAAAAAGTTTGATGACAGGAATCAGAGGTAGGTAGTGGGCTGCCAGGAACAGGGAAATAATGAGGGGCATGATGATGATGACAGACAGGGGACAGTAGATGGCATCATATCATCAGGGCCGTGTGTGTGTGTGAGGTCACAGGCAGCTGATAGCAGGGATGTTCGGGGCGCCCTCGGTCAGGGAATGACATCACAGGATGTGTCACTGTCGGGCAGCAGGACATGCTGTATGTACCTTGAGACTTAGGCAGACTGGCTCCCTGCTGATTGCGATGCCTCCTCTGGCAGGTCCTCCACTACGGCCGTCTATCCCAGAGATGAGGTCAGGGAGCTGCTCAGCCAGGCTTCCATTATCCGCGCTCTTCACATGTTAGGAGATCCGCAGAGCGTGGGAGAAGGGGAGGAGCTGGGGGAGGGGAGCACATGAATCCGCTCACTGACCAGCGCCTCCTCCTCTTCCTCCACACAGGACTGCACAGCAACGCCGCCAGACACTCGGGGCTATTGAGCCCACATTCGGGGCTCCAGCCTCAATAGCCCACCCTTAACGATGCCAATGGGGTTGCATATGATGGTGACGTGTCAAGGAAAGAGAGATTGGAGTGTGATCGGACCACAGGATGGTGCCAATCTGTGCCTCAGTGGATTGGAAAACAGTGGCTCTGTCTACTAGAAACATGCCAATCCTGGAATATACATGGAATGTGGAAGAGAAAAAAGTGAAGTCTTTCTCGGAGCTATGTATACTTCTCCAAAGATCAAACAGACCTTTGTCTAGTGTGAGAGAAGAGAGGTTATGTGAGTGTTTCTGGCGGGAGCTTGTGGAGTCCAATGAGGTGTATGACATAGCACTGAAATCTCCACAGATTATAAATTGGCCTGCTTGGATTGAATGGACATGCTTTAGTAACGTTCGCAGAATTTTCTGGTTAGTGTTCGGCGAATATACCGACACTAGAGTGAATGTTTGGTGGTTACGTTCGGCTCTCAGTATCACATATCTGCCATTGGGGTCACATTCTATGAATTTCTGCGAGAAGGTGATTGTGTCCCTAATAGCTATCATTACACCTTTGGTTTTCTTTTCCGAATTAGCGAAGAAGCAGTGTGGAAATTTGTGGTGGGAGACTCATGATGCATTGGGATGAGTTAAATATGTCTCTTGTGCGCACATTATATCACATTTCTGGGAGAGGGCCTCTCTCCAGAGCATGGATCTTTTGTAGGGGCTGTGTGCAGGCCCTTTACGTTTAGGGAAACTATTTTTAGAGACATCTCCAGAGTGGGGGAGTACTAGGATAGAAAATGTGATGTGAAGAGGTGGGAATGCCCCACTCTCTATGTGGTGCGTTGGAGAAGTGCACACAGTTAGAGGGATGTACCATAGCTTTGAACAAATATAAGATAATGCTAATACGGTTAGAAGTACTTATAAGGTAGCTCTACGTGTTACAAATAGTGTATTAAGTGTACTAATAGTACTGAACAAATTCCAGAATTCAAACAATTGGTGAAGAAGAACACAAAGACCTGAGGTCTTTAACCAAACTGTTAATAACTGATGCATAAGGGTACGAGGTAGGAGGTTCCAAACCAAAGGGAGATGAGTTGCTACGTCTAAACAGTTTAATGCCATCAATAGGTATAATATGTAGCCCAAATGTAATGATAAGAGGTTAGCCTGGGCCAGGAGTGTTCCTGGCTTGAGCTTGTGGGTGAGGATTAATGGATCACTCCCCATCCTTTGCAGATGGTGTAGGGATATCCCATTGCTAGAGTAGTTTCCTTGCCTCTGCCGGAGAGTGTAGGATATATTTTTGCCCCTGATGTGTGACTTGCAGGGTGGCAGGAAAGAAACAGTTGTACAGGATCTTTTTATCTCTTTGAGCTGCTGTAATGGGTGCGAACTGTCTGCGGTGAGCCAGAGCGCTAGCTCGAGAGGTCAGCATAGATGTTGATGTGGGAGAATGGGTCAGGAAGTTAACCTGCTTTACGTGCTGCAGCCATGACTCTATCTTTTATATGGAAAAAGTGAATTATGGCCAATAAGTCCCTCAGAACCGTATCTGGAAGGGAATGTGGTTTAGCTATGCGGTGGGCTCTGTCAGTGACCAGATCACAGGCGTTTTCCATGGGCAGGAGGGTTTTTAGTAATTGGAGCAGGTATTGTGGAAGTTCAAGAGGAGTAATTGTTTCATGAATACCTCTGAATTTCAGGTTGTTCCTCCTTGACCTTTCCTCGAGGTCTGTGACTTTGTTTTTCAGCCATTGTATGTCAACATCACGATCTTGATACCTATCCACTAAGACATTGTGTGCAGAAATGCAATCTCTCACTTTATGTTCCGTGACATCCATTCTGTCCTCTAATTGCTCCACCTGTACTTGTAGTTCTGCCACTGATTTACACAACTCAGCCTGCAGGTCTTTTTTTTAATGATAAAAGCATCTCTTTTAGAGTGTACTCAGAGGCAGAGCAGTCAGAGGTGGGGATTGCTGAAAGTGAGTCTTGTGGAGACTGTGTATGATCACTAAGCTCTAGTGCAGATAATTGCTTTTTACTGACGGGACCTTTGGATGCTGGCAAAGCAGCTGGAGAGTCTGCAGGGCATTTGTTGGACTGCTTGTCATCCTGTCTGTGTTCCTGTATGTGAGGCTCCTGGTTGCAGAGTTGTGTGTCTGGTGCTGTGGAGGGTGAGGGAGAGAGGTCCATGCTTCCTCCGTCGCCAACTTGGATCTCCTCACAGCCTGTGCCCAGGAAGAGGTCCGTGAACTTCTTGGGCTGTCCCGCTCTGGGATTGCAGCTTGAGGACGGTCCCCAAAACATTCTGGTGACCGGCAGCAGCTGCTCTCCATCCTGTAGGGCTTATGGCGCTGTGTAGTTGCTGGCCTAAGCTTTTCCCCATTGGAGCTCCTGTATTAAGCGGCCATTTGCACGAGCGGCCAAACCACACCCCTCTAAAAGTGCATATTTGAAATAATTTATTTTAATTAACGTCTTGACTTATCTTAGATACACAACATTTTTATGTGCGTGTAAAGGTAGGAGTCCCAATGCTTTTGGTAATATAAAGTCTATTTCCCAAGAGTCGACCCAAGCTTTTACCTGTTTTGAGCCCTGATGAAGGGGCTGCTTCCCCCAAAATGCTTTGTATTTATGAAAATGACTTACAGTATTTATCAACAATTAAAATAATCCTTGATGCTTTCATCTGGTTTTGGTTTGCCATTCCTTTCTGTATCTCTAAGGTTTTTACTACTGTTTGTATCCCGATTAGGGAGATTTATATTCTCTATTTGTCTTGGTGAAATCCCAAATTTTGAAATCCCACTGGAACAGGAGACATGGGAAAATCTTTAACAGGGACACGCTCCAATGAAACTTTATAAGTGGGGATTTCCCTCATGTGGGTGGGGCCAGAAGTAGGATACCCAAGTAGAGGAAGCAGCACACACAGTCCAGGCAAGGTTTAATAGTTATTGTATTTAGAAGAATGCAAGTTAAAGGATAACAAAGATACTAGTAGAGCTATTCACTAGTATCAGTATTGTTACTGGTAGCAACAGACCATACTTCTCTTGTAAGGTTTAATTCTGTTTTAAGTCAGTTTTTGCTTCCATATTAAAAATGAAAGTGTTGTTATACTTGCCTAGAGCTTGGCTTTATCCCTATATATTGGATGTAGAAATCCCTGGTTACAGCTCTGCTAATCCCATAACTGGAACGTGGTGGGGGGCAAGTGAATGGGCAGGTACAGGGATGGCAGTAAGTCACAGAGAAGTTAAAACTGATCATTTGGCAGACAGCAGATAGCCAAGCTTTGTTCTCAGGATCAGCATCTTAATCCTGCCCTTTATTTGGATGAACCAGGATGTCACAGTAGTTCAGTTGCTGTTATTTTCTGCTTGGTGCAGACCAGAATGTTTAATGGTTCACCAACTGTTGTGGAGTTTGATCGTATCCCTCAGGCATAATGCTGTCAAGCTGTTTAATTTGCTCTGACTATTGAACAAGTGAGACTGTGGCTGGAAGCTGGCGTTATAGTGGAACAGTCCTTACTACAAGTGATGTTTGTTAAAAGGAACCTAACACCAGTAAAAAATGACAAAAGTTTGTTTTTATTCTTTTAAAGAAGTAATACATTATTGTAGCTTGTTATCCATCGACGACTACAGAAAGTTTGGAGTTTAAGTGATACCCTCTTTTGACTAACTTAAAGGAGTTGTAAAGGCAGAAGGTTTTTTATCTTAATGCATTAAGATAAAAAAACAACCTTCTGTGTGTAGCAACCTCCCCAGAACCCCCTAATTACTTACCTGAGCCCCACCTCTCTACAGCGATGTCCACGAATGTCTAAGCTGCCCAGGACACTCCTCCTGATACGCTGAGACACAGCAGCGGCACCATTGGCTCTCGTGGCTGTAAATCAAAGCCAGTCAGAAAATCAGGGGAGAGAGGGGGTCAGGCCGGGTTGGGGCTCTATGTCTGAGTGGACACACGGAGCTGTGACTCGGCTCATTGTGCCCCCATAGGAAGCTGCTGACTGTGGGGGCACTCAATAGGAGGGAGGGGCCAGGAGAAGCAAAAAGGAACCTGAGAAGAGGAGGATCGGGGCTGCTCTGTGCAAAACCAACTGCACAGGGCAGGTTAGTATAACATGTTTATTTTTGTTTTTTTGTTTTTTTTTAAACGAGACTTTACAATCACTTTAAGTTATTAAAAATACAAGGTTTTAGAATAACTTAGAATACCTCTTCAGACATTCTACATTTCTCAGGGAAATGTAAAAAGCCCAAAGAAGGCATCTAGTTAACAGCTTGCATCTTTAAAGTAGTATTAAACCCTCAGCATTTTTTTAGCCCAACACCTTGAGCACAATAAAATAAACATTACCCAATAAACTATTTGTTAAAATTCTCATCTCAGCACTTGCAGCTTACAACTTTTAATGCTGCTGGTTCCTGCTCTCTTAACTTACCAGTCTTGACAGTAAAGAGCTAACAGTGGACAGTGCAGTCCCGAGCCAATATGTTAGTTTGGAAAAGAGAGGACGGAGGAGGGAAGAGCAGAAGAGTGCCCTGCTTTCCTAGGCTATGCGGCTGCGTGTTGTGTCTCTCTGCGTGTAGAGAGACACAACTCCTGCATGCACGGGTGGCTCCATAGGATGCTTTAAAAGAGTAAGGAGACACCCTGAAACAGAAAACCGTGGCCGCTGTCATGGCACGAGCTTAAACTTGAATAAACAAGAATAAAGAATCAAGACGCTGTATACTCACTATGAGATTAAATCATCTACTGAAAGTGTTTAAAAAAAAGGTTTTGATATCAAGTTAGCTACTAAAGGGCATCACTTAAGTGCCAAATTTTATTCTTTTAACCTCTCTGGCGGTATGATTATGTCAGATGTTTGCGTCCCGAAGCGGTACAATTATTTTGCATAGAAATTTGGCGTTTTATATTGTAGGCCTGTAATTCTTAGCAATAACACACTTAAATCTGTCCACCAAGAGTCTGGTAGATATCCCGGGTATGATGAAGTTTGAAACACAAAATCATACATTATAATATAATAAATAAATATAAATAATTATAAAAAATAATAATATAATAATAATAAAATTAATTTCCCCACAAATCACTATCGCTCAATTCTGCAAGTGTTCTAATTTATTATCACTGTTTTCTAGCTGGTCTAAAACCACTTTTGACATAAAGGGACACTTTTGGTTGCTATGGACAATCTCAAGTTTCCAGGCAGAAAGAACAGTACTGGTATATATATTATAAAACCGCATGCAGGGCATTGGACAAAGCACTGGGGACAAAAGCCCACGGACACAGCAGGGGGACCTCACAGGTTCCTGGGGACAAGGTAAGTATGCCGCACCAGGATCCTGCAATGCAATCCCGAGTGTGACTCGGGGTTCCCGCTAATGGTGCTGAAATTTAACCCCGAGCCACACTTGGGAAAACCGACAGGGAGGTTAAAGAAGAATTCCAGGATTTATTTTTGGGAAAAGACCTGGAGAAATAAGTGTAAAGGGTTAAATATACTTAACTTTTGTGGTTCTGTCCATAGACTTCTATTGTGGCAATTTATAAAGCAAATATTGGGGTTGATTTACTAAAACTGGAGAGTGCAAAATTAAGTGCAGCTGAGCATAGTAGCCAATCAGCTTGTAACACAGCTTGCTCAATTAAAGCAGAGCTTCAGGCTCCTTTAGCCTGGGTTCACACTTATACCACGAACGCTCCGACATTGGGAGCTCATGTCGCATGATGTGTGAAAATCAACGTTTCCCTATGAGAGCCATCTTAACTGGTCTGACACAAGTCGGTCTGACTTTGAAAATGCTCCCTGCACTTCTTTGGTCTGACTTTGATCCTACTTCAGTCCATTGAATATTATTGAAGTCGGATCCTTGTCGTAACCATCTGACTTGTGACATCCGACATGGTGATTACAGCTGCAATAAAATGAATTTATGTCACTCTGGGATTGTTTTGATTGGTCAAAAGACAAGTCGTACTATTTCAAAGTTGGAGCAAAATCTTATCTTGTTCATGCAAGTCAGATGGAAGTAGGACCGATGTAGCAGGGCAAAGTAGGATGATAGTCGTACAACAGTCGTGTTGTACCAGTGTGAACCCAACCTAAGGCTACTTTCACACTGGGGTGGGGGGGGGGGCGTTAGTGGTAATGGGCACCGCTGCTGAAGCGTCTGCAAAGAGCACTTTTATTCGGCCGCTAGCAGGGGTTAAAAGCACCCCGCTAGCGGCGCTTTACCGCTGTCACATCTGCTCCCACACCACCCAAAAGATGCTGCTTGCAGGACTTTTTCTAATGTCCTGCAAGAGCACCGCCCCAGTTGAAAGCACTCGGCATCTCACACTGGGGCTGCAGGGGAGGCGTTCTTCAGATGCTTTACAGGTGCTATTTTTAGCCCCAAAGTGCCTGAAAAACACCCCAGTGTGAAAGGGGTCTTGGGAAAAATTAAATTTTAAATATTAGGGCACTTAGCTGTCCACAAATCCAGCGGTGTCCTTACCTGAGCCGATTTTTCAAATGGCTCTTGGGTGCTGCCGCCACCATCTCGGGTAAGTGAAACCAGCAGCGGATGCATGAAGCGTGCTGTACTCTGTGAATGGCCTGGCTGCAGTGGAAAGAAGGAGGGGGCCAAACACCCGGCTAAGTTCACCATGGCAAACTCAGCTGGAAGTGGGAGTGGGTACTTGTCAAAACCAGTTACCTGCACTCCCTCCCCCCCAAAAGGTGCTAAATGTGGCAGCGGAGGGGGGGAAGGCAGATAAGCGGAGCAGAGCTTCCCCTTTTGGGTGGAGTTTCCCTTTTAGCTTTGACAAAAAACAAAGGAAGCTGATTGGTTTCTATGTAGAGCTGCACCAGACTTTGCAGTCTCCATTTTTAGTAAATCAACCTCAATGTGTACAACTGGAAGTGGTCTCCAATCATTAATTCTTCATTAACCACTTGAACTCCGAAAGGTTTTCCCCCTTCATGACCCGGCCATTTTTTTCCTATTGAGCACTGCGCTACTCCAACTGGCATAGGCTTGGTCTTGCACCACTAACATTTATATAATTTTTTTCATAAAAAAAGAGCTTTCTTTTGGTATTATTTGATCACCACTGGGTCTTTTTATTTGTTATTGATGTAGCCTCAAGACATATACTGGTGCCCAGGCACAGATGTGCAGGTGCCCATTTTTCTGTGCATAACCGTGCGCAGGTGCATATGTACAAATGAGCACGTGCACCTGCACATGACGTCGCTAATATTGGCACCAATAGGACTATTTAAACTTCAGCAGTTCTATTAGCAAGTGCTGTCTGATCTACAGCTATTACCTGTATCCCTGCATCTGTTCCTGTGTTGACTTCTGTTATTGACCCGGCTTGCCCTGACCTTGCTTGAAGGCTACCTGCCCTGACCTTGGCCTTTCTCTGGATTTGCTCTGCCTCCTCTTCATCTGCCTGATTCTAAGTTGCTGACTTCTGCTTGAATCCTGCCGTTCATGCCCGTATCTGACCATCTGTTACTGACCTGGCTTCTCTGACCTTGCATCCAGTTATCCACCTGTCCTGCTCTGCATGCTACTTGGTCCCTGCTAGACCAGTCAAGCACCTGTCTGCCTGCTTTCTGCCCAATCCTGGGTTTGCTATATCTGCTGCCAGCTGCTGTCCCAGCGATCTGACCCGTCTCTGGCGTAGCAGCTGCTTCCCACTGTCACAGCTGACAGAGCATCTTACAGGCAGTCATACCTCTCCGTGCTCTTGTGGCCACAATCACAATGTCATTGGTCCCAGAGCCGGGGCTGTACGAAAGGCCTCCCTCTACACATCAGGTTCTGCCACAAGGTACATGACACTGCCTGTGCCACCTGTCCACAGTAAATCTACTGTGTACAGGCGTCAAGCAATTAAATATAACACATTCAGGAAGGCAGATCAGCCCCGCATTCTAGAGATTCACCTTTTGTTTTTGTCTTGGGGAGCAATCTTCCAATGAGGACACTAGTTCTGGTGATCTTACTTTGGGGGGATTTGTAGTGACCGTGGGACAGGAAGTAAAGGGAACACTCCTCAATAGGACACAGGTGGCAAAAAAATAAAAAATTACGAGGGTTATAACTTTCCCTTACTCTATGCAAAATGAAACAAAAAAAAGCCTTTAGTTGTACTATAAAAAAACTCCCAATAAGGGTCACCTGGACATGGTACATCTGTAAAGTCATCTGTATAAGATATACTGGCCTATTCACTCTTTGATCAGAGGCCATCAAGTAGGGGACTTGTTCTATGGAAAGAAAAGCAGACAAGTGAGTAGAACCACTGGCTCGCTTTGCAACTAGTATGTGGATTAGCAAGGTCAAAGGGACTTTGGTTGTTCTGTTACTGGAGTTGATCAATGCTCTACAGAAAACATCTGAATTCATGGGTTGACCTAGGTTTGCTGTAAGTTTGCTTCTAGTCAGACAAATTTTGTTCTGCCATACCTACTAGTTACTGTATCTGGCTTCTGATCAAGTTGACCTTAGAGTATTTGCCTTTATGTGAACACCATAACAAGTACTTTCTTCTAGAATTATAATCAGGAATTGCTATGCGGCCAATTTTCATTACAAATAATGCTTAGTGTAATTCTTTAATCAGCATTCAACCGATAAACACTAATCCAACTGTTCTTGAAGGCTTGTCATGTTGCACTTGCAGACTGGCAGCTTGGTCCCAGGCCACTGGTGCATGATGTTGTAAGTAGTACAGTTGTGGCAGTGGATGTCAGCACAGTGTGAGCTTTATTCCCAAGCTTTGCTCCATTAATTATTTCAGACACCTTCCTCCTCCCCAAACCTGCCAGGTGCGGAAAATGAACTGATCATAACTGTCAATCTTTTCAGAGAACGATGTAGTATGTGAACGTGTTGGAATATCTTTGCAGAGTTAAAACAATAATACACAGGATTTTATCTGACAAACTTTAGTTGTGTAGGGAAAGGGGTCACCATGGTCAGAAGTTTGGATCGTATACATTCTGAACTCTCAGGCAAGTTTATCAGTGTCCTGTTCTGACTATTTCAAAATTCAAAGTGTATTGAACACAAAAAACAAACATGCAACATATTGCAGTATACCAGTTCCTAGGCCTCATGCACACTGGGCATTTTTGCAGCTGCTCCTAGGCGATTCTGCCATTTTTTTTGTTTCTGCCTCTAAACTCCCCTGCATGGTAGCCTTGTAAACTGATCTAAATGCATGTTAACGCTAAATGCGTTTAGTGCTTGAGCCTTAATTCATTTCAATGGGCAGAATAAATGATTAAATATATTAATGTTTAACCATTTGGCGTCTGCATGTAAATGCACCTAAATGCTTATAAAAGCATTAGAAACTTTTACAAGCATCAGACGTTTTTCTGAAAAAATGCTGCTGCCAGGAGGAGGGCTTCTAGGAGAGTTAAAAAATGCCCTGTTTACATGAGGCCCTAGATGTAGTGGCTGTAACAGGCTCCTTTTTTCTGCTTTTTTCCTTTATTTTCACCTGGTGATCCTGCCAGTAACATATTTCCTGTCCTAAAGTGACAACACACTCTGTATCAGGACAGCAGACACAAGATATGACTATGGAATCCCACCCCTCTCTTTCTGGCCATAACATAGAGAGGCATAGTTTTGTAATTGATAAAAGTCAGCAAAAGCAGAGAGCAAATGTAAAATTTGTAGTATTTGTGAAAGAATATATACACCCTGACAAAAAAACTTCTTATATCTGCTCCTTTTTTGGTATAGAAAAGGGGGCACTGCCTTTTATTCTTCTCTCCCTTTGCTGATATACTAATGCAGGGAGAAATCTTTAGCCAAGTAAGCCCATGGATTTTATACAGGGATAAACTCCCTGTAGAGCCCTGCAGTAAAGGTGGCCATAAATACTTTGGGTCTACCATCAACTATGCATTGCAAGGACTTACCTGATTTGATAGATAGGCGGCCATACATACTTTGGGTCTACCATCAACTATGTATTGCAAGGACCTACCTGATTTGATAGCTAGGTGGCCATACATACTTTGGGTCTACCATCAACTATGTAGTGCAAGAACCTACCTGATTTGATAGATAGGTGGTCATATATACTTTGGGTCTACCATCAACTATGTAGTGCAAGGACCTAGTTTAGTTTTGTCTTTATATTACATGTTTAGAGATTGCGCAATTACATTGTATAGTTTATGGCCAGCTTAAAGGAGTTTTAAAGTCTCAGGGTTCTTCACCTTAATGCATGCTATGTATTAAGGTGAAAAACCTTCTGTGCTTCAGCTCCCCTACAGAGCCCACTTTTATTTACCGGAACCTGATCGTTCCAGCGACGAGCACAGTTGTAGTTTGAAATAGCAGCCATATAATGTGACAAATACATTTCTTACACTACAGGTCCCAATCTGCAATGTGCAGTAGAAGAAGTGGAGACATGATTTTTATTAAACTGCCCGGGAAAGTTCTTCCTCTTGGCACCGAGTGAGTTAGAGAGAGAGAACAGCATCTCTCTGGATACACACCTGCCAGCAGGAGGCCATACCAGCGGAGATCCAAGCCTAAGACTGGGAGTGAGGACACCTGAGCAGAGCACAGCACTGCCAACATTCCAGCACCTGCACCACTGCCACAGGAAGACTGGAATGTCCACTCACCCTCTACTTCCCACCGCTGATCACCAGAGGCTTTCAGGAATAAAGTGAGGGGGCCCCCCCATCTACAACAAGAGCTTACCTCAGCATCCCAGGGACTGGTGAGAGGGCTGTTCTCCCATGACTGAGCCACTGAGAGCAGGACAAGTGTACCAAATCCATACTGCATCCATACTGCAGGATCAAACCTAGACTGCACCTATACCAACCCTATATCACATTGTATTAAACCTTACCCGAATCACATCTATTTTGCAGCTGTGCCGAGACTATACTGTACCTATACTGCATGAAGGTTAACTAGGACTGTTGTTAAATGAACTGACGCTCTTAAAGGGTCCCAGTGAGAGTCGGCAGAAGAACATTTCAATAGTCTGCTCCTCCCGTAATAAATATTTTGCAAGCTCCTTTTGTTCCCCTGCCTCCTCCGCTACATCCTTCTTTTCTTTTGGATAGTGCAAACCCAGTCTACTGTGTCTAGAACTAGGATCACAGCCATACATGCACTCTGGCAGTATATTTCTGGCACTCAGTAGATTAAACTTTACTACTGCTTACTGTTGCACTTGTGAAGGTCTACTGTTTATGTTGATTTGGATGCCAAATCTGATCTTTTGCCTAGTCCCTACTGTAAATCACTTTGTATGATTAATAGTTTTTACTTTTGTTAATATATTTTATGTGTGCCCACTCACCAACAACATTGGGTGACAATATATTAAGTTTGTCTTTATGATCTGGTTTGGTGCCTGTGTTCTGTGTAGAATTATAGGGGTCTGATAATGTTGATTTATATATATATATATATATATATATATATATATATATATATATATATATATATATATACAGAGAGAGAGAGAGAGAGAGACTGTCGCTTTAAGGATTTATGTTATGCTTGATTTGTTTCTTTCCTTCTTAGATGGCTTGTTTCAATTCCTCATGAAACTACAGGATATGTGACAACACAAACACTGATAAGGACCTAGAAAGCTGCTAAAAATTACTTCCTTACCAAAACCAGTCTAAACCGACCAAATGTTGCTCAAATGTCTTTTTTTAAGAGTCACATGATGTATACACCCATTTAACTGTTCCCTTGCTACTAAGAAGATATGGACATTCATTGGACTAAACTATATGATTACACCTATATCATGCCTAGAATACATGTTATACACACCCATATCTTATTCATATGCATACATACAGTATCTCACAAAACTGAGTCCACCCCTCACATTTTTGTAAATATTTTATTATATCTTTTCATGTGACAACACTGAAGAAATGACACTTTGCTACAATGTAAAGTAGTGAGTGTACAGCTTGTATAACAGTGTCATTTTGCTGTCCTCTCAAAATAACTCAACACACAGCCATTCATGTCTAAACTGCTGGCAACTAAAGTGAGTACACCCCTAAGTGAAAATGTCCAAATTGGGCCCAAAGCGATGTCAGAGATTCCCAGGTTGCCACTGGAGTCCTTTTCCACTCCTCCATGATGACATCACGGAGCTGGTGGATGTTGGAGACCTTGCTCTCCTCCACCTTCCTTTTGAGGATGCCCCACAGAGGCTCAATAGGGTTTATGTCTGGAGACATGCTTGGCCAGTCCATCACCTTTACCCTCAGCTTCCTTAGCAAGGCAGTGGTCATCTTGGAGGTGTGTTTGGGGTCATTATTATGTTGGAATACTGCCCTGGGGATTATGCTCTGCTTCAGTATGTCACAGTACATGTTGGCATCCATGGTTCCCTCAATGAACTGTAACTCCCCAGGGCCAGCAGCACTCATGCAGCCCCAGACCATGACACTCCCACCATCATGCTTGATTGTAGGCAAGACACACTTGTCTTCATACTCTTCACCTGGTTGCTGCCACACACGCTTGACAGCATCTGAACCAAATAAGTTTATCTTGGTCTCATCAGACCACAGGACATGGTTCCAATAATCCATGTCCTTAGTCTGCTTGTCTTCAGCAAACTCTTTCTTGTTCATCATCTTTAGAAGAGGCTTCCTTCTGGGATGACAGCCATGCAGACCAATGTGATGCAGTGTGCGGCGTATGGTCTTAGCACTGACAGGCTGACCCCCCACTCCTTCAACCTCTGCAACAATGCTGGAAGCACTCACACATCTATTTCCCAAAGACAACCTCTGGATATGACGCTGAGCATGTGCACTCAACTTCTCTAGTCGACCATGGCGAGGCCTGTTCTGAGTGGAACCTGTCCTGTTAAACTGCTGTATGATCTTGGCCCCCATACTGCAGCTCAGTTTCAGGGTCTTGGCAATCTTCTTATAGCCTAGTCTTTTTTTCAGATCCTCAGAGATTTATTTGCCATGAGGTGCCATGTTGAACTTCCAATGACCGGTATGAGAGAGTGAGAGCCATAATACCAAATTTAACACACCTGCTCTCCATTCACACCTGAGACCTTGTAACACTAATGAGTCACATGATGTCGGCGAGGGAAAATGGCTAATTAGGCTCAATTTGGAAATTTTCACTTAGGGGTGTACTCACTTTTGTTGCCAATGGTTTAGACCAGTGATGGCGAACCTTGGCACCCCAGATGTTTTGGAACTACATTTCCTATGATGCTCAACTACACTGCAGAGTGCATGAGCATCATGGGAAATGTAGTTCCAAAACATCTGGGGTGCCAAGGTTCACCATCACTGGTTTAGACATTAATGGCTGTGTGTTCAGTTATTTTGAGGGGACAGAAAATTTACACTGTTATACAAGCTGTACACTCACTACTTTACATTGTAGCAAAGTGTCATTTCTTCAGTGTTGTCACATAAAAAGATATCATAAAATATTTACAAAAATGAGAGGGGGTGTACTCACTTTTGTGAGATACTGTATAAATTGTATAACCTGTAGATATAAGCTCAGAAAAACTTTCACTTTACTGCTCATTGAGAACTGTGTATTATGTTTCTCCACTGCAGTGCAGGGAATAAAAGCACCTATTTATCTTATCTTAAGATCTGGACTCACTATATCATCATCTGTTTTGTTTGGAGACCCCTAAATCGGATTTAACAGTTCTTTTATATTGCACTATTATTGGGTACTAAGTTCTACTAACAGTGAATTCCTGTGATGTTGTATGTTTGCACACTCAACCTGGTATGTTAGAGGGGCTGAGGTTCTTGAGAAGGTTGAGGCAAAGAACAGAGGACCCATCCTATCCAGCAGCTCCTATGGGGCAAGCACTACATAAAATGTAAAGTGTTTGTTATGTATGTCCTATAAGAGCAAAAATACCCACTGATCCCACCAGAAGTCCAATGCTGTCCTGTACACTCAGCAGTCTTACTTAAAACAAAAATATCAGCTCTAGTTGACCTCTCTGAACTATAGAAACCTCTCCCTCTACAGTATTTATAAACATAAGAAAAGGGGGAGGTGTTCTGTAGTTTTAATATACTTGCTGCCCTAGCTTGATAACACTGCCATCCCTATACAGTGCCTTGAAAAAATATTCATAACCCTTGAAATTTTCCACATTTAGTCATGTTTAGTCATGTTACAGCCAAAAATGTAAATGTATTTTATTGGGATTTTATGTGCTAGACCAACACAAAGTGGCCCAGTGGCAAGAAAATGATAAATGGTTTTCATTTCTATTCAGCCCCACTGAGTTAATACTTTGTAGAACCACCTTTCGCTGCAATTATAGCTGCAAATCATTTTGGATATTTCTCAATCAGCTTTGCAAATCTAGAGAGTGAAATTTTTGCCCATTCTTCTTTGCAAATTAACTCAGGCTCTGTCAGATTGGATGGAGAGTGTCTATGAACAGCAATTTTCAAGTCTTGCCACAGATTCTCAATTGGATTCAGGTCTGGACTTTGACTGAGCCATTCTAACACATGAATATGCTTTGATCTAAGTTATTCCATTGTAGCTCTGGCTGTATGTTTAGGGTCATTGTCCTGCTGGAAGGTGAACCTCCACCTCCGCCCGTCTTTTGCAGACTCTAATGCCCCGTACAAACGATAGGATTTTCCTACGGAAAATGTGTGATAGGAATTTTCGTCGCACAAAATTTGAGAGCTCGTTCTCAAATTTTCCGACAACAAAATCCGTTGTCGGAAATTCCGATCGTGTGTACACAATTCCGGCTCACAAAGTTGCATGCATGCTTGGAATCAAGCAGAAGAGCCGTACTGGCTATAGAACTTCATTTTTCTTGGCTCGTACGTGTTGTATGTCACCGCGTTCTTGACATTCGGAATTTCCGTCCAACTTTGTGTGACCGTGGGTATGCAAGACAAGTTTAAGCAAAACACCCGTCGGAAAAAAAACATGGATTTAGTGTGTACAAGGCATAACAGGTTTTCTGCTAAGATTGCCATGTATTTGGCTCCAGCCATCTTCCCATCAACTTTGACCAGCTTCCCTGTCCCTGCTGAAGAAAAGCATCCCCACAGCATGATGCTGCCACCACCATGTTTCACGGTGGGGATGGTGTGTTCAGGGTGATGTGCAGTGTTAGTTTTCTGGCATACATAGCGTTTTGCTTTTAGGCCAAAAAGCAAAGTTTTGGTCTCATCTGACCAGAGCATCTGACCTTCTTCCACATGTTTGCTGTGCCCCCACATGGCTTATTGCAAACTGCAAACAGGACTTCTTATGGCTTTCTTTCAACAATGGCTTTCTTCTTGCCATGCTTCCATAAAAGCAAGATTTGTGGAGTGCTAACTAATATTCGTCCTGTGGACAGATTCTCCCACATGAGCTGTGGATCTCTGCAGCTCCTCCAGAGTTACCATGGGCCTCTTGGCCGCTTCTCTGATTAATTCTCTCCTTGCCCGACCTGTCCATTTAGGGTGACTGCCATGTCTTGGTAGGTTTGCAGTTGTGCCATATTCTTTCCATTTTTGCATGATGGAATGAACAGTGCTCCATAAAATGTTCAAAACTTGGGATATTTTATAACTTCTTTTTATAACCCTGCTTTAAACTTCTCCACAACTTTATCCCTGACCTGTCTGGTGTGTTTGTTGGCATTCATGATGCTGTTTGCCCACTAAGGTTCTCTAACAAACCTCTGAGGGTTTCACAAAACAGCTGTATTTATACTGAGATTAATTTACAAACAGGTGTACTCTATTTACTAATTAGGTGACTCCCGAAGGCAATTGGTTCCACTAGATTTTAGTTAGGGGTATCAGAGTAAAGGGGGCTGAATACAAATGCAGAGGTAGCTGGGCAAGTTATCTCCAGCCAGGTGATAAGCCCTCCACTGTTAGACCTGGCATGCGGGCAGCCTAATAGCCCAAAGGTTCTCTGGGAAACCCAGCTACTGTGGAGAGTACTTCCCCAATTGCTACCACAGTACTGTAGTTCCAGCGGGTTGGCCTCCTTGTGTCCTCAGGCCTCCAATACCTTCAGCTGTTTGCCTGTGTTACCAGAGCTATCCTTGACTTTACTGAGAGGGATGCTGTTTATGAGGATAATTGCAAGTAGTCATCCTCAGCTAGACTCTCTGTTGTTAAAGAATCTTATTGAGACTATGTTATGCAGCTACATGTCACCGTGATCGCGCCAAAGAGACATTGCTGTATAGAGTCCATGTTTGTGCAGCTTTCACAATCTGGTATGCATTATTCTGCAATGTATGCATTCTCCTTGCCATCCTGAACCAATTTTTTATTATTATTTCTAACTTTACACCTGTTTAGTAAACTGCCAGTTACAGTTACTCCCAGTCCGATCATTCAGCCGATTACCGTTGCTGTCAGTAACTCGCGAACAACAGGATTGCTAATGCAAAGTGGGCCTAATTTGAACTGCTTTCAACCACTCTTTTATAGCATGATGACCGAAAGGAGCAAAACAACCTACAGACATTCCTGTCATATAAATATATAAACTGTTAGTAGTAGGTTGCCTTGATCCTTTCAACCATTTTTTCAACCCAAAGCTGAGGTGGACAGAAAAGTGCAGAGTTTCCGGCTTTTACTTTTGTTGTTTTATTGTGTTACTGGAAATAAAGTGACCCGCACTTCATACCAAATATTTTCCACTGATAAGTTAAAACATATTTTTCCCCTCTAAAGTCAATGTTTTCATTTTGATACATTTTGAAGAGTTGGCAGGGTGAAATATATATATATATTTTTTTTCTTTTCAAGTTTTGGCTGTGAATAACGCTCTCACCAGCATATTCTGTCTTCGTCTGGCATCATAAAATGAAAGCCCATCTGTTGCAACTGAATGATGCATGTTGTAAAATTGCTGAGACCCTTGGCACAAGTCAGGATGGAAGTCATTGGAGGGGTTTTCATGGAATTTAGTGACTGCTCTGCAAGAGACATCTGTTCTGAAAATAAGTAGATAAATAAATAAAATAATAAAAAAATAAAATAAGTGGTGTCTTGACCACTTTGTTCCTGTTTCATGCCGCCAAATCTGACACAATTGCATTTCATCTATATATTTGCCTATACAATAAGGGAGCTACAAGATCATGGACACCTCATATGGGTTTATCTCTCACTGGAGTAAGGGGCCAATTGCAAGGCATAATCCATGACACATAAGAGAGGGTTGCAAGTCACATGTTATCCAAACCTGACTTTGTATTTCATTTTGTTCCTAGAGGTTGAAAAAAAGTGAGTAAAAGGTGAGTGTTTGCTGTTGGGGAGAGGGCGAAGGTAAGTGAACCTTTAAAGCAGTATGAAGCCCAAAACAAAACATGTAATATACTGCAGCTTAGAAATCATTAGATATAGTGGCTGCATTTGTTTTTTAGGCTTTTTTTCCCCCTCTGTTTTTACCAGATGATCTGCTCAGTAACATACCTCCTGGGTGCCCAGCTCTGGATAAAGGAGCACAGTGAGCATCTTTGGACAGCAACATTGTTAATCTGGGAGAAGGGGAGTGTTAGCTGTACTAGCAGATTTAAATACACTAACAAACTGAAGGCAAACTTAACCAGCTAACACTTCTTACACAGTTACAACAAACAATGTTTTTGCTTTTGGGATAAAGGTTTTACATATATAAATAAACAAATAAAAGCTGATCATTGTAAGCACCTTTGTCAGTGGTAAATGGTTTAACTCAACCCTGTAACTGCTACATCTGCAAGACAGCTTACTTTGATGAAAAATACCAGAATTACTGGCCAGATGACTAGATGACAATAAGGGAAAGAAAGCCTTAAAAAGAAAACAAATGCAGCCATTACATCTAAGAATTGGTAAACTGCAATAAAATAAATGTTTGCTTTTGGATTTTTTTTTTCATCAATAGGTTTTTATTGTTTTATGATAAATCCAGAAGAAAATAATGTATACATTGTATGTTGTATTACAAGGTAGTGTATACACTTTAAAACACAGGAATATGCTTGGAATTTAGATCTTAACAGAAAATAGATAGAGCTATGGCTACTATAAGATTGTGGTTCCTACTCCCCCAAGAAACCCCATTGGGACCTCTTTTGTTACTTGGGAGAGAGCTAAATCAGGTGCCTCTTGTATACCATATATATTTAAACTTTACTAGGATGCTTAAGACTAACTTCTTGCTATGTCATGACAAATTTTAAAGGTGGATTTTATGTACCTTGGGCTCTCGACCTTGGAGCAATGTGCTTAATCATTCTTTTCCTGAAGCAGTTGCTCGCTGCCAGGACTAGAGGGGAAAGGAAGAAGATAGACTTTATACAGGGATAAACTCCCTCTAGAGCCCTGCAGTAAAGGTGGCCATAAATACTTTGGGTCTACCATCAACTATGTAGTGCAAGGACCTACCTGATTTGATAGATAGGTGGTCATACATACTTTGGGTCTACCATCAACTATGTAGTGCAAGGACCTACCTGATTTGATAGATAGGTGTTCATACATACTTTGGGTCTACCATCAACTACGTAGTGCAAGGACCTAGTTTAGTTTTGTCTTTATATAACATGTTTAGAGATTGCGCAATTACATTGTATAGTGTATGGCCAGCTTAAAGGAGTTTTAAAGTCTCAAGGTTCTTCACCTTAATGCATGCTATGTATTAAGGTGAAAAACCTTCTGTGCTTCAGCTCCCCTCCAGAGCCCCCTTTTATTTACCGGAACCCGATCGTTCCAGCAACGAGCACAAACCCAGCAGCTCCAGCCGCTGTCTCGGGTCCTCATTGGATAGAATGATAGCGGCAGGAGACATTGGCTCCCACTGCTGTCAATCAAATCCTGTGACACGGGAGTCGGGGGCGGGGGCGAGTCCTGCTGTCTGTGTCAATGGAATGGAATGTGGCTCTCTGTGGGGGCACCCACTGAAGAGGAGGAGCCGGGAGCACCACCGGGGCACCCCAGAAAAGGAGGATCGGGACTGCTCTGTGCAAAACCCTTGCACAGAGTAGGTAAGTATAACATGTTTGTTATTTTAAAAAACCTTTATCACTTTAGGAGACATCCTAAAGCAGATTTTTTTTTTATGCAAAAATTCTGAAATTTCAAGTTAAAATCGCTTATCTATGTTACTTTTTTGCATTACCTAAATTTTATATGATCCATAAGCCATCTTGCCTGGTCTCGTTCTCTCTCTGCATTAGAGGGAGATGATGAGGGTGGTGCTACCATCTGAGGAAAGTGATGTTATCATTCCCTCATGGGAAGTTCTTCATAGGAATTATTTTCATTCTTTGCCAGGAACCAGACATGAAAGACATTAAACACAAGGTTGACTGGGGCCATATAACATAAAATTTGAGCATATTACCAGCTGGGGAGCTACAGGCTCTGCATACAGCCAGGGGAGGGGGGTCTGTACTGATGGAGGGAGGTCTATACTTAGTGGAGAGGGGGTCTTTACTGAGGAAGGGGGGTCTGTACCGAGGGGCGACTATAGTGTGACACCGTGTTTTACCACACTGGGTGACACCAACTCTAGTGACACCACTATGCTTTGTTCATATTTCATGCCCAAGGTTTACAGTACTTTAATTGAACAAGCTGAAGTTAGAAGACCAGATTTTGCTTTCTCCAGTTTTACTAAATCAAACTCCAGTGCAAACATCGGAGAACTGAGGAGACCATTTACTGGAGCTTTGAGAGAGCGTAAGTCAGGGGTAACCCATCCCCATGCTCCTTCTCCTCATTGCTTTGTCCACACAAAATTATAAAGGTGTGCAGGCTCCAACTACAACTTTACCCAGGGGAGGGGCCCCACTAAAAGGGGTTTTAACACCTGCTTTCAAGCCCACCTGCACAATAGAAACAGTGTCATGCCATTAAATACAGGACAAACTGTGTCCTGCCTTGAATCAATATGAGGTAAAGCATCTTACAATGAAATCCATAATGATCCAGTATTATACAGAACAGGTGGTGACCCTACTAGGAGCTAAGCCACAGGTCACATAATTTTGCAAGTATGCATAGAAGCTTTAATTTTAATTTGCAATTTCAAGAGTGTTTGATTACACACAAAGGTCTGCTTTAAGTCTGCAGGATGCAGCTACAATAAACAGGAAATTAATGTCCTAAAAGTACAGTTAGCCTATCTTACTACATCCAATAGTTTTTTTTTAAAGGTATAAAAAAGTAGATGTATTGACATAGTACAAAAAAAAAAAAGAAGCAAGAAAATACATTTCTACCCCCAAGGTCATGCTCTCTGTGGAACAGAGGGCCCCCAAGTGAATCTACATTGTGAAATATAAGGGCAATGTTTTCTCAACACACAGGAAAAATAGAAAATGTCAAACAGCAGAGTATCGGGCCAGAAAAAAAATATAACAGAGGGAACTGGTATAAAGAGGCAGGAGCCGTCAGCACTACATACTACAGAGCAAGTTCCAAAAACAAAGTTCTATAAGCTGCAGTCACAGCCCTCTCCTCATTACCCAAGTCATTACCACCAATAGTCATGGTGCTAGAACTGGCTGCTAAGCAGCACTTAGACATAGATCTCATTTTCTTTAATAAATATACAGTAGGTACACTGTTGTGTAGGTAAAACAAAATGTAATATTCCACAGCCAAAACCTGTACTGTAGAAGCACCAAAAAATATATTTTTGGATAATATTATTCAGTGGTCAGATTACTGTAATCCCCCCGAAACAATGATTCACAGTGTATCTTTCTGAAGTGAAAGAAGCAAAACAGTTTAAAGCTGGCCATAGATGGATTGAAATTCAGCTGGTTCAGCAGGGACTAGACCAATTTCAATCAGTGTGGTGCCGTCTATGTTTGACAGGAGTCATTCATTTGATTGACTTCTGTCAAATGGACACATGGAAAATGTTTATGGATCAGTTGCTACAGCTAATCATGGTGTCATGGTGCATGTAATTGGGATGTGGCAAGGTTGTATTATTTTCTTATATATTCTGTGCTAAAAGATAACCCTTCTGACCTACCTCAGAAGGTGTTGAGGTGTGCAATTTGCCAGAAGCTGGAGATCTCTTCAGCATAAGAAACTGTTAATACAAGATAAAGTCCACTGTCTTAAAGGGTCACTTCAACTGTATAAAAACAATAAAATACAGTCCAGTCAAGGGGTTCCATTAGTTTACAAATAATTATTTTCTTTAGGTAGATTTAGAATTGTTTAGTTGATGTCTTCCGCAAAGCCTGGGGGAAAACTATCATTAGAGTGACCCATGCTCTCATTCTAGGACAGATAGCCTGTTGAGCGCACTCCCGCCATCACAAGATCAAACGCACAGTGTGCTCTCCCTCTGCTTGTCAAAGCAACTTTAAATTGCTATCAGTAGCTGAACTGGAAGTATCTTCCTGCTCTGGTGTGACGGGAGAGTGACTGAAGCCATTGGCTAGATAAGGTCAGCAAAGTCTCTATCATGCCAGCACACGTTTCTCTTCTTTCGACTCTTTGACCTTCCATATCTAAAACAATTCAACCAAATACTGTAATCATATGTATTATCCTTTCTAAAAATAATATTACTGGTGTTAATAATGGATTTTACCATTGTAAAAGGTGAGATTGCCTATCTGCAAGAAGATAATAAAAAATACTATATATTTCTTCAGGCCTTCTGTAGGGTCTTTATAGCTGTTTATGCCTTCTTTTTTTTTTTTTTTTTTTTTTTTTCAACAATACATTTTTATTGAGTTTTAAAAACATAACAAATACAAGTGACATAGGACACAAAAATAAGTCTAAAATTGTCATATACATTACATTCATGTTACAGAGAACCAGTATTAGAACAGAAAAAGCATACCATTAATACTACTGTCATAAGATTAAGGCAACCTAGATATATCCAGAGTGGGTATTTGGGGATCGTTGGAAGCCAATATTCCCAAATTTTGGGGAATTTGAGGTAAGTATTAGTGCCGACAGCCAGTGCTTTTTCGTACTCAAAGGTAAGGTTAAGGTACATGGTGAGTTCAGAGACATTAGGAGCTTAGGTTGTTCTCCAAAGTCTGGTTATAGGAGTTTTGGCTGCTAGCACAATGAGCGCAGTGACGGTATGGTATTCCTTAGGTATGCGTTCTAAACTGTTTATGCTTTCTTGCCCTGTGACCCCCCAGGACCTCATTTCCTCTCATATTTTTTTAACAAGGGTGCCACAGGGACATAAATTAAAGAATGTAATAAAAAGCTATTAGAAGTTTTTATACCTTCCCCACTTTATTCAAATATATATATATATGGTGTTGAATAGGTAAAGTTGAACCAGAGAATATCCGATTGCCTCTTGGGGCATCAGGAAGGAATTTTTTCCCCTGCTGGAGAAAATTGGATCATGCTTTGCTGTTTTTTTTGCATTCCTCTGGATTGTATATATAGGATTGTGTATTTTTTTTCCCTTTCCATTGGTTGGTGGAGATGGATTTGTGTCTTTTTTTAACCAGTCTAATTATGTAACTATGTAACTATATATAGTACATTGTAGTTGTTAACCCTGGATCACACATGGCAAAACTGCACTACAAAAGATCAGACGTGCTACAAATGCAAAAAGTAGCGGCAGACCATTTTGTGCCAGACAGTATAAACTCAATGCTAGTTGTGGACTTTCATATTAGAACAGATTTGTTTTTAACCAATCCTTTAAAAAACCTTGACATTTACTGTAATTGAGAAATTTAAGGGCAATTTTTTCTAGACGTGGATTTCTAGAAGAGTTTGTATTAGACAATGGCCCTTAGTTTGCTTCAATAAAATTTGAAAGGTTTACTAAAGCCTGTGATTTTCAACACACAACTCCCTGCCCTATCCATGGAGTCAAATATAAAGATTTGAAAGAACAGTTCAAAGAGTTTAAACATTTTCTCTCAAAGGCAAAGCAGTATGGAAGAGTTCTGTACATTGTCATGCTAAAGCACAGAACCATACATAGTCACCAGATTAGTTGGCCGTGAAAGACCATTTCTCTGTTACTGGAAAAAAAAACAAAAAACTGTGTGTCAGTTCAGTTTATGTGCTCTAGCCAAACAAAAATTAGGATCAGTCAGTGAATTTATAATAAATAAGTTTATTCCCGCGCTATCAAGATATGGAAGGCGGCTACAGCTGGAAAAGCAGCTTGCACCGATTTGGGTACACACCTGACCTTCGCAAAGAATAAGTATAAATGGGTGGTGCTGCGCTAATCCTCACTAAACAGACTTGTGTCATAAAGGTGAGTATAAGTTCTTAAAGTAAAATCTTATTCCATAAACCAAAATGTAGAAAAGGAAAAGACGTGGTATAAGACACTAATCAGTAGGTAAAACTCATCCAGTGAAAGAAATATATCATAAATGTGAAAATTATATCATATACGTGAAGAGATATACATAGTGACACATAAATATGGCCTCCTAGCAATTAGTAGACCTCACAATCATTAAAAAACATTCCGTCATATGGTGCAATACATAAATATAGATAATTAAAACTGTGTGCAAAAAATTAGCTCGGAGAAAGTGACAATGTGCAATGGGGTATTCCAATCAAATGAATACGTGCCCCATACTGGATACAAAGTGGCAGATGTGCAAAAAACTTTCATCCAAAAATAGCATAAATTGTCCCAAACAATTAGGTGCAAAGGTGCTATACACAAACGTCCCTTGGTAAAACCAAAATATGTGACAGCAACGGTTCAGCATGCGGCCGTTGCAATTAAAGTGCTTAATGTGGATCACTTCGCATGTGTCTTCTTGTGCAAACACACAAGTGGGTAGTGGCCCCTTACCTCAATAAATCTTTGTATATTTACTTTCATCTGTGTTGTGTACATTGGCTATTATGCCTGGTAACTCACAATCATTGTTGTTACCGCTTAGTTACATAACATTTTGAAATGAATAAATTGATTTTGTCTCAGTGTTCACTGTGGACATTGGCTAAACCTCTCTCACCTCTTCTAGGGATGGAGGTGTCAGAGGGGTCACACCAGACCTTAATCTTCCTTTTTTTGATTGAACCCGGGTGGAAGACACCCATTCAGCCCACACACTGGTCTGTTGTTACCATTAGCCTTTGTCCATATTACATCTAGTGTATTATCACCCTTTGGCCAGTTATATTTGCATACTGCTCCCAGGGGGCCTTGCTGGGCTGAGCTGTTCCCCTTTCGCTGTTGGTCTTTTGTGGCAGTGGTTTTCATCCAGCTCGGGGGCTGCGATGTGCATAGGGGAGCTCTGTTCCTGATCTCTTGCTGTCCTCTCCTGTCTGTTGACGGGGGTGGCCACCTGCACATCGGCGCCATGTTTTCCACGCCCATACACTGACGTCTTCCTGAGGTAACTCAGGTGTGGGCTGTGTGGGTCATCCCGGACGGTTGGGTGGTTGTTGCATCTGTGCACCCCCCTTTGATGGTGGATGTCTTTTGGACGCCCATGCGTCACCGCCCGTACATGACGCTGGGGGTGTAGCCTTCGGGGTCTTGTGGGTATATCTGGACGTTCAGCAGGGTTGGGATTCTGATTCACTACTTGGCGATTGGATAGAGCGGTCACATCTCTAAGAACAAACTGACAACCATTGGATGTTTTTCACTCCATTGAGGTACAACTTTTTTACTTTCCTGACATCTATTGGGTTTGTTACATTGTTTTTATACACATGTAATACTATATCATTCTACATTGCCCCGTAGTCTTTCTGCTCATACCAGTTTTATAACCATGCATTCATGCATTTACTATATTCCATATCTCAGTTAGTTTGTTCATACCAAGATACTCTTATAAACTTAATTCACTTACTTACATCTTTATGTATATATAAATTAAAGCTTAGAACCCTATACAATAAGTTCATTTTGCATTTATGATGCCCTCTGATATATATGCATTCTTGCAGACATTTTCCAGACACAATTTTAAGGGGCTAAGTGGAGACCGCAGTGAGAAATACCCCTATCCAGTCCGTGCTGATCCTCCGGATGTTCCCCTATTGTGGCCTTTGTTTTGTTCCGCCTCCTCAGCTCCCAAGCTAGATGCATTACACTGCTGCCATCTTGATATCCAGCGTTTGGCGATTCATCTCAGACTTCGGTAAGTATGAGGTCTCTGCATCAGGCCTCTCTTGCTAATCATTCCATCTGCCCCCATTTACCAACCACATACATTTATTGATCTTATTACTTACATTGCAGATACAACATTCATGCATCTACCCCTGAAGAGCGAGCAGGGTCTCGCGAAATGCATAGGGCTTTATTGATGCTTATTTTATGCCGGTACATGCTGGGTATTATTGATGTCTGCATTATGTTTACATACTTCCCTGTCCACATGTATGTACATTTTATCATCTTATTTTGTATGTGTACTTACTGACCCAGCAACTTTCAAGTTTTATTGTTGCTCATTGATGTATAACATTTGTAATAAATCTTTGTATATTTACGTTCATCTGTGTTGTGTACATTGGCTAATATGCCTGGTAACTCACAATCATTGTTGTTACCGCTTAGTTACATAACATTTTGAAATGAATAAATTGATTTTGTCTCAGTGTTCACTGTGGACATTGGCTAAACCTCTCTCACCTCATCTAAAGTCCCAGGGCTATTTTTGTTGTTTTTTTGTACCTCAAGGTAATAGGGCAAGCGCATGTAGTCAGCAAGCCTTTGGGGTGTCCTCCTAGGGGCTCCTGCGCGTCCCTCAAGGTCCTAGATCCGGGACATGGTTCCCTCAGATGTAGTGCAGGGGGACATGTAAAGAGCAAGGAGGATCCCAATAGTGTAATACCATTTAATCAGATTGTTTTTATTAAAAAATGAAGGTACTCACATAAAAGAAATAGAAACAGTGGATTGCATCCAACGAGCGGCGAGCTCGTAAGCCTCTAACAGCGTCTGCAGCCTGTCTCGTCCCTACGCATGACGTCACACCTCACGTGACTTCATCAGGGGAGAGAGCCCACCGGGTTCCGCCAAGACCCGGTCCTGAAGGGGCCCCTCCTCGAACTTTCATTCTCAGGCTGCTAAATTTCTGTGATCGGGATGAGTTACTTAGAGCCTCTCGCGCTGCTGGGGACTTACCTTTTCAAAATACCAAGCTCCTACTGTTCCCAGATTACACCATGGAGACACAGCGACAACGCCATTCCTTTGATGCTGTGAAAGCTGCCCTGCGGAGGAAAGGTATCAAATATAGTATCTTGTTTCCAGCTAGGCTGCGTGTGATTGACGGGGAGACAGCACGCTTCTTTATTAGCCCTAGAGATGCATCGGCCTGGTTGGAGACTCTGCCCCGTAGGAAGACTACGCTATACATCCTGAATTGATTGCTGCATGGCGTGTTTGCTTTTCTTGCATCGCTGGACTGGGTAACACCGATTGTTCCCCGGCTTTAGATCCTGTTATTATACCAGGTACTCGTGACATAATTGTTGTAACCGCGGATGGTGAAGACTGTACTGGGTTAACACTTTGCACTCTCTTCTTGGCTTCTCCCCGGTTCTTTGAGATACTCTAAACACTATGTCCAGCTGTGCAGATTGTAATTATACAACTTTTCTACAAATCTTCGTTGTTCTTTTTTTACTTCCAGGACTACCTTTGAGTCTGTTTAATTTGTTTTCTTCCTTTACCTTGTGCTACTTCTTGTAACAGACCCTGAAGATTGTGCCCCTGCTCCGGCAGGTGTAAGTTACTGTAAGACTCATTTTTTTTTTCTTCTTTTTTATTTTTATAATTCTAAATCACTCCACTAGCTCCAGGACGGGACTAGTCACATCCACGCCTAAACCCCAGATTCACTGGGGATGATGTAATGCTACTATCCAGGAACACTACCCCAACTCAGGTTACTAGTTTTTGAACTATGGGTTTTTTGGGATTCAGGTGCTCCTCACTCTTCCGACGTGTACGGGGTGGGGGGAAGGTTGATTGTAGCAACCCATGTTTGGTTGCCCACGTTATTTTTTCTTTATGTTGTTCTTTTTGTTTTTCCTATGTTGAGTTCTGTATTTTTAAATTGCTGTTGGTCTTTATGTGCAAGTGCACGATGGTATGTCCCTACTACGGAGAGCAGCTGCATTTTGGCGGTCTGTGTACTATGGGTCTCCGGTGTGTCCCAGGGGGTTAATTGTCCCCCCCCCCCCGGAGATGCTGGTCCCAGGCATTACTACTATTGCATTCTTAATTTTAATATTGCACCCTTCACATGGCTAATTGTATGGTGGTATCGTGGAATGTGAGAGGGCTTAATTCAGCTGTCAAGCGTTCGCTGGTGTTTGCCTACCTGCGGAGGCTCCGCCCACAGGTGTGTATCCTGCAGGAGACACATCTTGTGGGCTCCCGCATTCTCAGCTTGAAAAAAGCCTGGGTTGGTGCGCACTACCATGCACCATATTCTAACTACGCCAGGGGAATTAGTATTTTGGTGCATAAATCCCTGCCGTTTCAAATTTTGGAGGTTCTCCTCCAGGCTCTGATTTCAGAGATTCCCTTTGTAAGAGTGGGGATATATGTGCCTCCCCCTGCTGATGTTAATGTCCTTCATGAGCTCATGCAACAGGTTACATTATATAACGTTGATAATGTATTATTTATGTGTGATTTTAATTTGGCCCCATCCAGAGATACTGACAGACTACATGCCTCGGGTCCACCCCAGCATGGACTCTCTCATTGGGCCTCCGCCTTCCACATGACAGATGTCTGGCATCATTTCCACACCTCGGACAAAGCATACACATGCCTTTCTACAACATACCGGACCATGTCCCGCATTGACTTGGCCTTTGCCTCCCCTACTCTACTTTATAGGGCGGACTCTGCTGAGATCCTCTCATGAGGCATCTCAGATCATGCCCCAATGTCGGTTACTATCCGACTCTCTCATGTGGTAGGCGAAAGGACGTGGCACCTGTCTAAATATTGGATCATGGATCCTGAGATCCAGGAAGAGCTACCCGAGACTCTATGTAACTTCTGGATAAACAATGATGACTCCGCTGGGCCGCTGGTGCTGTGGGACGCATTTAAATCTTGGCTCAGGGGGAATACATGGTCCGCATAGCAAGTAAAAAAAGGAGATCTGCGCAGTCTCTGAGGCATTTAGAGGAACAAGCAAGGTTGAGGGAAGCTGATTATGTGTAGACTCCTGACCAGGCTCACTATGTGCCCTGGCAGGATTCTCTGAGAGAACTGTCCCTACATAGGCTAGCCAAGGGGCGGCACACTATGACTCATATTGGTAGGTTGAAAGCACTAGATGGCCGTTTGTTGATGGCCCCAGCTGATATTAATGGGAGATTTCTTCAGTTCTATCAGAACCTGTATTCTTTTAGAGCAAACTTTGATAACTGTGAGCTACTCCGTTATCTGGAGCGGGTCCCACTCCCCTCTTTGGAGCCAGGGAAACATGAGGAACTGGATAGGGACATTTCCTTAGAGGCAGTACAGGAAGCATTAGGGGCTATGCAGTCAGGAAAGGCCCCAGGCCCAGATGGAATCCCCATTGAATTTTACGCTGTATATCAAGAGTTTTTAGCACCAAGGCTTACTTCCCTACTGCAGCAGTTTTCCAAACTAGGTTCTCTTCCAGACTCGCTATCTGACACGATTGTGGTCTTGGTGCCCAAACCTGGTAAAGACCCTGAGGAATGCGCCTCTTACCGGGCCTATTTCTCTTATCAATGCTGACGCTAAACTATTGGCAAAAATATTGGCCACTAGGCTTGGTAAAGTAGTGGAGGATCTTGTCCACGTTGATCAGACCAGGTTCATGCCGGGGAAGGGCACTGATATCAACATCCGTTGTTTATTCTTGAATCTGGCCGCTACCCATGATAAGGGTGGCACTGGGGTCATAGCCTCTCTGGACGCGGAGAAGGCTTTTGACTCCGTTGAATGGGAATACTTGTGGGCGGTGTTGCGGAGATTTGAGGTGGGACCTAGATTTATGCACTGGCTTAGTCTCTTATACAAGGCCCCTAGGGCAAGGATGAGAGTGAATGATACCCTTTCAGATTTTTTTCTCCTTCAGAGGGGGACCCGACAGGGCTGCCCCCTATCTCCCAGCCTATTTGCGCACTGGGGCCCCTGGCGGTCTTAGTCAGGGAATCTAATCGCATTGAAGGACTTCGAGTTGGCCCTCTGGAGGAGAAAATATCCTTATACGCAGACGATACCCTACTATATTTGCATGATGCCAATGCTTCACTAGAGGCTGCCCTCGAAGCCTTTGATGATTTTGGACCGTTCTCTGGGATACGTATAAATTGGTCTAATGCCGCGTACACACGAGCGGACATTACGGCGGACTTTGCCCGGCGGACTTTTCGATGTACTTTCCGACGGACTTTCTGAATGAACAGACTTGCCTACACACAATCCACCAAAGTCCGTCGAATTCGTACGTGATGACATACGACCGGACTAAAACAAGGAAGTTCATAGCCAGTAGCCAATAGCTGCCCTAGCATGGCTTTTTGTCCGTCGAACTAGCATACAGACGGCGGACTTTTCGACCGGACTCGATTTCAACGGATACATTTTAAACAAGTTTCAAATCTAAGTCCGTCCAACTTTTGAGAAAACAAAGTCCGCTGGAGCCCACACACATCGAATTGTCCGACGAAATCCAGTCCGCCGGGCAAAGTCCGCCGTAATGTCCGCTCGTGTGTACGCGGCATAAGTCTGTCCTTTTCCCTCTAGACGTGCGGGCGAAAGACTTGGCGCCCCAGACCGCGCTGAGGTGGGTGGAGGAACTTACGTATCTTGGTATAAAGGTTACGAGAGATCCCCAGGCCTTCCAACGCCTTAACCTTCTACCCATAGTTGCGCCAATGAAAGACCACTGTTCCCGTTGGGCCAATTTACCGCTAAACCTTCTGGGGAGAATTAATGTCTTAAAAATGATTTACTTACCCAAGCTCAACTATATCTTTAGGAATTGCCCGATATGGATACCTCAGGTTTTCTTTAGAGACCTAGACACCTGTATTTGTTCTTTCCTATGGCGGGGATCCTCTCTTCGTATAGCAAGATTGACTATACAACTCCCTGTGAGTTATGGGGGTCTAGCCTTACCTAACCTACTAGTGTACTATTGGGCAGCCGTATTAGTCACGATTAGGTGGTTTGAACAATCTAGGGCTAATGCAGCGGTCTGCCTGGAGGCAGCTATTGTGGGCTCCCCCACGGAACTAAGCAACCTGGCATATCGTGGAGCCTTATCGTACCCATTTTTACCTGCTCCTACCAAGGCCACCTTGCGTGTTTGGGGGGTGGCTAGGCGAAGGTTTTTATCTCCCAACCAATGGTCTCCATATTGTCCGTTGTGGGGGAATTCGGCTCTACCACACTTTGGGACCATTCCGGACCCGCAAGTGTGGGCCCGTTGTGGCATTAGAGTATTGAAGGATGTCATTTCATCAGGGTCCCTTATTCCTTTTCGTGCTCTTGCAAGTAGACATAATCTCCCTGCGTGGATGTTATTTCACTATGATCAGTTGCGCCATGCCTTCCGTGCGCAGTTCCCGACTCCGCCTGTCCTTCAGGCCGATGTGGTCGAGGAGCTACTATCTCAAGAGTCTCTGCATAAACCCCTATCTACGTTGTACTTGACATTACTTAGGAAAGACTCGCCAAAAATGGAGGTACTATGGAACAAGTGGAAGTCGGATATTCCGGCTTTGGATAGGGAATCCTGGGAGGAGAGTTTTGAAAATAGTTTCCAACTAGTGATCTACTCCAGGGATAAATTAATTCAAGCCAAATTCCAACACAGGATATACTTTACGCCTCAGAGACTGCACAGAATATATCCACAGAAGTCCCAGAATTGCCCACGCTGTCAATCACCAGATAGTGACTATATCCACATGTTTTGGAATTGTCGTAGACTCTCCAGCTATTGGGCTGCTATAGAGGAGTTCATTAATGTTCACCTCCAATTGGAGATATCTTTATCAGTCGAGTTGGCCTTATTGGGTGTACAGGACAATGAACAGAGACCCCGATATACCAAATTGCTATTATCGCTGCTACTTTTTTATGCTAAAAAAGAGATTCTACTAAAGTGGACATCTCATTGACCTCCTACATTGAGAGCATGGGAAAACTCGATTAATGCTGTCCTTCCTATGTACAGACTAACCTATATAAGCAGAGGTTGCCTTATAGATGTCCTACACCTGCTTAGATGATATATAATGCATTTTGATGGAGGTGGATTTGCCCCCCCTCCCCTTTTTCTCTCCCTCCTGGTACTATATTTGGTGGTTCCCCCCCCCCCCCTGCTCTTGGAGACATAAGTATGTGATAACTCAATGTAAGTTTATATTGACTGATGCTTGCTGTATACATGTTGTATGTCTGTATATCTGACATACTATTTTCGAGATTAAGATGTACTGCATTTTATATCTTCTCAAATAAAGACCAACCTTGTTGTTAAAAAAAAAAAAAAGTATACCTGAACCCATTTATTTTAGTTTTGGGTAGAATAGAAAAGCTATTTCTAATGGGGCAAACGCACGGTCGGACTTTTTGGCTACAAAAGTCCGACAGCCTGTCCAACAGACTTTCGACAGACTTTCGGCGGACTTTGAACGGACTTTCTAACGACCGGACTTGCCTACACACGATCACACCAAAGTCCGACAGATTTGTACGTGATGACGTACACCGGACTAAAATAAGGAAGTTGATAGCCAGTAGCCAATAGCTGTCCTAGCGCGTTTTTTTGTCGTCGGACTAGCATACAGACGAGCGGATTTCTGGGTCTGGCGGAGAAGATTTGAAGCAAGTTCCAAATCTAAAGTCCGTCAGATTTGCGACTGGAAAAGTCTGCTGAAATTCCGGGGAAGCCCACACACGATCGGATTGTCCGCCGGATTTGGTCCGTCGGCGTCCGTCGGACTTTTGTAGCCGAAAAGTCCGACCGTGTGTACGCCCCATAAGCCTTCCCTGCTCTATCCAAATCTAAAAAATGGTATTTAGGGAGCACCTATTTATCCACATCCAAATATATATATATATATATATATATATATATATATATATATATATATTTGGATGTGGATAAATAGGTGCTCCCTAAATACCATTTTTTAGATTTGGATAGAGCAGGGAAGGCTTATGGGGCGTATATATATATATATATATATATATATATATATAAAGAAAAAAATGGTAGGATGGTCACATATTTAGACCATCCTACAGTAACAATACATACTCTAATTCCTAGAGAATAAAAAACATTTTTTTTTGAGGCACCAAAACAAAACAAAACAAAAAACTACAATTGCGAAACAATCAACTTTATTAAATATTACATAAAAGCATGGTAAAAACAAGGCTGATAAATAAGATTTATGACACTGTTATTATTTACACCACCAATCAAATATACATGTTACATCAATACCATTTTACAATTAATCAGATTTTGACTGATTGTTACATGTGAGCCTGACACTTTTTAATTTCCAAAGAATCTTCATCAGGGAGAGATAGGTGGTCACTTTGTAATATAGATACAAATATCAAAAGCATATTCATAGGTACACATCACGATATTCATACCTTAATCATAACAATAACTTGCAGTGTTAAACACATAAAAATAGACAATCAGTCCAAAACAAAAACTGTAGTATCGATAGATTGCTGAAGACCCATACAGTGGACACATAAAAGGTGCACCAGGTAAAGCTCCAGTTTTTTTTTTTTTTCTGTTTTTAGTCTCCCCTTTTAAAAGAGGAGGGCTTGATCCATAAGATATTTATCTTTTCATTGTCAATATCAGTCCCTTTATTGTAAGGTCTATAATCATATTTGGTTTTTTTTGCCATTTATTTATTTTTTATTTCAGGTACTTATATAGCGCCGTCAATTTACGCAGCGCTTTACATTTACATTGTACATTCACATCAGTCCCTACCCTCAAGGAGCTTACAATCTAAGGTCCCTAACTCACATTCATACATACTAGGGACAATTTGGACAGGATCCAATAAACCTACCAGCATGTCTTTGGAGTGTGGGAGGAAACCGGAGTACCCGGAGGAAACCCACGCAGGCACAGGGAGAACATGCAAACTCCAGGCAGGTAGTGTCGTGGTTGGGATTCGAACCAGCGACCCTTCTTACTGCTAGGCGAATTTAGATATTCATGGTAGATGGGGGAGACTCCTGGCACTCCTTGTGTCCCCTTATGTGTCCACTGCATGGGTCTCCGGCAATCTACGGATACTACAGTTTTTGTTTTGGGCTGATTGTCTATGCTCATGTAGTTGACACTATAAAGTTATTGTTAGAATCAAGGTATGATTATTGTTGTTATGCGTATTTATGAATATGCTTTTGATAATTTGTATCTATATTACAAAGTGACCACCTATCTCTCCCTGATGAAGATTTTTTAATTACTTGAAAAGCTGCGGACTCAAAACCTGATTAAAAAATGGACAAGTTGGAAAACAGGCACCGAAGGGACAATGTGAGGATGGTGGGGCTGCCGGAAAAGAGCGAGGGCCCTAACCCTATAGAGTTCCTGGAAAAATGGCTTGTTGAACTTTTTGGAAGAGAGTCAAAGGGCACATAGAGTCCCGTTTAGGGCCCCGCCAGCAGGTGGGTATCCCAGGCCACTCTTGATGAAGTTCCTCAATTATAAAGATAAAGTGACATTGCTGCGGAAAGCAAGGGAGGCAGGGAAATATTTTCTTTAACGGCACCATGATATTATTATACCCTGACTTTTTGCCAGAACTTCAGAGGCGCAGAGCAGAGTTCATACAGATCAAGCGTACCTTACAGAAATTTAAGCTGTCTTATGCCCTGCTCTACACAGCTAGGCTACGCGTAACGGCTCTGGGGGGCAATCAGTTTTTTGACTCCCCAACTGGTGTGGAGAAATGGCTGGAAGAGAATAAGGAGAAACTGTAGCTAAATTAAGGAAGGAGGGAATTGGAGAAAGGGTCCGGTTGTATTGTTTGAAAGGCTCACTTTTTTTTTTCCCTCTTTTTGAAGAAATGGATGGAGGGGGTGTTAGATACACAAGAATGAGGTATGTAGAGTGATGGATGGAAGTGTATATGAGGAACAGATGGTGTGGGAAATGGTCACTATAAGGACCCCTAGGGTTCACCTAGATAGGTGGTGGGGGGAAGGGGGGGAGGCTGGGGGATGGGAGGGAGGAGGGAAAGGTTGGTGGGGGAAGAGGGGAGGTAAGATAGGTAATGATAGACTATTAGCACGGGGGAAGTGTGGATTAAATGAGAGTCAAAACGCTAAGGGTATGTCACTAAAGAATTTTTTAGGAAAGTATGGTCGCTCTTGCAAGATAATTCATTCAAGTAATAATTTGTGGCACAGGAAAACAATGGTTGAAATTTGTGGCACAGGAAAACAATGGTTGAAACTCACATGCACTACTTTGGAAGGTGAATTTACTTAAATTAGAAGCACTGCTTAAAATTATAAAAAGTAATGCAAATGAGTTGTTATATTATCACAAAATATTTGATAGTAGCGTAGAGATTAGATATGAGCTCAACATAAATTTATTTTGGAATAGGAACACACGACAGTTTTATATATAATCCTCACCTCTATATGCAAGCTAAAACACTCAATATAGGATCCTGGAATGTCAGGGGTTTGGGGACACCAGCTAAAAAACAGCAGTGTTCTCCATGCTGGAGAAATATGGAGTTGAGTTGGTCTGCCTGTAGGAAACACACCTTAATAAACATACGACCCAGCAACTACGGAATAGGAAATACCGAATTCAGTTTCACTTGGTATATTCTTCTTACTGTAGGGGGGTAAGTGTTATGGTGAAATCTGGGGTGGCTTTTTCCTGCAGTCAGACCAGCATAGACGAGAATGGCCGATATATCTTTTTGTATTGCTCAATTGGAAATAGAAAGTATGTAGTGGCAAACATCTATATTCCTCCGCCATTTAAAATTGATGTTATGATCAGATTAAATGAATTTTTGTTAGATAAAGAAGAAGTACCACTTATAGTAGTAGGGGATTTCAGTGAGATCCTAGATAAAAAGTTGGACAGGTTCCCCATACGGATACATTCAGAATCCATGGGGAGGGGCCGATTGAGTCAATTTTTGGATGATGTGGGGCTGATGGATATTTAGAGGGTGCGGAACCTGAGAGCCCAACAATATTTCTGCTATTCAACTTCATATTCCACGCTTTCTGTAATGTGGTTGAGTAGAAGCAGACCTTACCATAATGTGTAATTATGCGTAGTATCGCCATTTCAACTCCATTGGTCACAGCTGCCACCTTCTCCATCGCATTTGGGATCTTCTTTTTTTGACCAATGGATGGTCACTGATGATTTAACTGCTGTGTATGTACACTGGAACTATTTTACCCTGACACCTGGCTCCTCAACATGGTATAGTGTCATTGTGTTTATTTCAATTACCTTCAGTAGTGAACTTGTTCTGAAGTAGTAGCATAGAAATTGGTCATGACTGCAAACACACTTGTCTGCCTATTGTCCTTTAGACCTTTATTAAAATCTTTTAAAGCTCAGCACTAAGCTTTGTGCTTCCCCAAGTCCTCCCACCCCCCTTGTTACACCTTCTGCAATTGTGCTTTTTGTTTTTTGGACTTACATTTTCTAGATGTCTTCAGGCCATTTACAGTGCCACTCTCTGCACCATTACAGTGTGATTGAAGAATGTTATGGTGATGCCCACTAATAGGGCAGGCTATGAAGCCCCGCATTCACAGTATGTCCTAAATCTCTGGGGTTGAGTGATGCTGAGCATAAGTAAACCAGAAAACTTAGGACATTTGTGGAGAAGAACAGGTACTGCACTGGATCGAAGGTTAATATGCTCATATTAATGCACAAGCTGTTCATTTTTTTTAAGGCCACCTGGGAGACATGATTTGTCCCAGGAGGCTGCGGGCAGGTGGGGTGGTGGAGACTTTTAATGTAATCACCTGGGCTTTTCCTAGGTTATTGTCAGTGCTTGTGGTAGTGGGTACCTAACAAAACTAGATACCACCCCCACCCCTAAATAAAGTTCCAGAAGTGGAAGGGGAGGGGGGGGACATAAAGCAGAATTTCATTTTTTAGGTTATGTTCTGCTTTTAATGTTGCTATTCTTGATTTATATTTTAGGCTGAAAAAAACAGTCAGGTGTATCCTCATGTGCTGCATTTACTGCTTATTTAATACTTATGGAATTACTGGTGTCGGTAGTAATAAGGAAACTAGGAGATCAATCCCCAACCGGTCACTGTCAGTTTCCGAGGAGGAGGCCGATTGTTAAAAGGGTGCCCCTTGCGGCTAAGTGCAGTGCTCCCCTGGGAGTAATACAGAGGGAGCAATGCCCAAAGGTGCATTGTTTGCCAGGTGTTGTTGGTGATGAGCCGGTCACTTGGAGTGCACTGGTAGTTGCTGGAATGACCCGCAGAGCCACTGAGCGCAGGGTGCCAGGCAGAAGGCATCAGTAGGCGCAAACCGGTAGCAGGAACTGAAGACAAGCCGGGGGTCATACACAAGAGATCAGTCCATAAATGCCAGAGACCAAGTACAGATGAAGGAGCAGACAGGAGCGTAGTCCATGGTGCAAGCCAGAGGTTAATCAGGAGTGGATCAGAAGCAGAAGTCAAACAAGCCGGGTCGGTAACAGAGAACAGGATCACAGAGACACAGGAGCACAGGAAACACTGGGAAGCTGATGATAATCCAGCAAGGGGTGGCTCCAACAGCAGGCTTAAACAGACCGGAAGTACTGCCCACATCAGTCACACTGTGCACTGTGGTGGCCATGATTGTCTTGGGCGGAATTGCCAGTCTTTCTTCGGCCATTTTCCTGACAGTCACCCAAGGGGGAAAAAAATCAAGGACAATCTCAGTACTGATTTGCATAACATAAACTCAAAATTTATAATAGATAAATCAATAATTTTATTAATACATAACTAAAAACACATTGTTGTGTACATTATAAAAATGCATAGTAACAATCCATGTGTATCATCAGCATTATGGTCCCCTAAATGGGAGGATCACACTATGATGAATGTCCACAGATAACATTGTTCTCGACATGTTTCACGGCCTAAACACCTCTTCATCAGGAGAAAATCTTCACTTTGATTAATAAAATATTAAACAGTACATGTCATAACGTTACAAACATAAGAGATTTATTTAACAATGGGGGAAAAGAGCGGTATTGCCTACCCGCAGCCCAGGTCGCGCCAGGGCAAAAGCGCCACCAGGGTTCCCCAATGGTGGCTACGGGGGATGTGCAAGAATGGACTTATATCTACATTAAATTATAACATGTGGGTAAGTAATATATAGTGATGTTGGTAGTAGCCTCTTTTTATAAGTTCCTTCTGTATTTTCTAGCTTTTGAGTTTAAGGAACAGAACTTTTAAAACCATATACAAATGTATGTTGAAAATCAACATTTTATATACTCTATATATACTGTATATGGAGTCTTTTACATGTATTTCTGTAAATGTAAAATAATTCACTGTGGATAAAAATAAATGTGTCCATTTGTGGACTAAAAATATGCATGTAACATGTCTATGGGGGGAGTGAGTGAATCAATGATAGAGAAAAATTCAAATGTTGCTATGGATCCATAACTTCTAACTTTCTGAGATGATAAAGAGGAATACTTACTAGCACAATGTACTAAGGCACTGGATACAGCCCTGCAACACCCCCAAATATGCAAATCATTAAGAATTTACATGCCAAAAACTATTGGCTAAACTCAGAAATGTAATTATCTAACATGTATTTCCTTTATACTTTTTAAAATAGCAAGCAAGATAATTAAACAATAGGACAAAGGTTCAAACCTCCCACTTTTTTGAGATGGGAACGAGGGACACCTTTCGGCAAAAGTATGCAGGCATAGGACACACCTCCTGCCAAGCCCCCTTAAAGGAGATTTATACAGAAAAAAAATTATTAGTTAAACCCACAAGTGCTTTTTTTTACCACTACTATTCCTTTATACTGGATTTTGAAACTTGCAGCAATTTAGAAATTGGATGAAAGGTTTAGCACTGGGAAACTTTTTGAAAGATAAAAAGTGCATTTTATATACAACTATATAGATCAGACCAAAACGAGGCACAAATGAGGAGGAAAGAGTGACAGAGGGACTTTGTTCCAAATCAGGGACAGTCCCTTGAAATTAGGGACAGTTGGGAGCTATGAATGTTTTAGTGTGGGATAACACTTTTGAAAGGTTAATGGTAATATGTTCATAATATCTATATTATATATTATACAGAATACATAATGTTCATAGATATCTGTACATCAGACCAAAAAAGAGACAAGTAAGAAGGATAAAAGAACTGAGGGATTTGGTTCCAAAATAAGTACAATTCCTCCAAATGAGAGACAGTTGGGAGGGATATAGATAATAAACAAAAGTGTGCAATGCAATCTAAAGTTCCTAAAGGTGGCAAGATAATTGTGCATATTAAAGAATTTCCTGAAACAAAATATACATACTAGTTTATGAAAAAGATGTTGTGAACTGAAAAATGCATTGAATAACAACTAAATTAACAAGGGGCATGGAGGTTATCCTTTATAAGGAGAGAATAATTGAACTGATTAATTCCCAAAAGAAGCAATTAAGTAGAAATATGATCACCTTATACATTATATAGCGCTACCCTCAGAGTTGCTGGTTTTATTGGGTTTTTCTGTCTTTGAGAGGACAACTTGTCTTAGAAGCTTTATCACTCATTGACACACCTCTGGTTGGTTAAAAAAATACTGGACAATGCTGCCTGGTTGATGAGTAAACAAAAAAAAATCACAAATGCAATTGTTAACACACTGGGGTGGTAGGTTGCCACCAGACTGCATGCAACAAGTAACTAGTTTTAGTTAACTAGGCAGCCCTAAAGGCTGCAAATCACATATATACAGAGCATGCTGTAAATAGTCTCTAACTTTAAGCAATTTCAATCTAAATAGAGTCTACTGATATGAAAAGTTCCCCCCTGAACCACTGGCCGGTTCACCGTTGGCTGGCATTGGGCCCTAAACCTTATGTTGGAGTGCTGAAGTAAAATATGGAAAGTCAGGTGGCCATGAGGCTTCTCACCAAACCTGAAGATTTGGGCCTGTTCTCCAGAGGCCCTGCTAAAGGTACTAGGGGGCTCACCCCTCCAGCTAGTCTCCTCTGGAGTCCCCGATGCTGGAACAATGGTGGTTTACTTCCCAGAAGAACAACATCATACCGATGCAGAAGATTGTCTCTTGTTTTATCTGACCTTTGGATGCACCTGCAATCTTTGATGCTCTCCATTCAGCACTCTGGGAAAGCTATATAATGCTTAGGGAATACTGCACAGTATGTGGGTACTTACAGGTAACAAACTCACTCTCTGTCTTCAGGAATACTCACAAGTAGCAATGACAATGAGTCTGTCCTCAGGTTTAGGCAGTGGCTTCTCTCCATTTACAGGCATGTGGTTTTGGGTGTGCTGGGAGCTATGGTTCTTTTCCCTCTCTCCTCGGTATCAGCATGCACCACCCCTTCCTGGAAGTCCTCCCAGTCAATAGCCATCTACATAATGTCAGACTGGTCTCTTCCAAAATGGTAGCTGCCATTTTTGTATTTTTAACCCTACCGGTAACAAAGTTTCACTACCTGTTCACTATCCTGCCAGAAGATCCAATATCTTTCCACTTCCTGAACAGGGTTCACAGAGTAACAATGCTGCAGCCATATCACTGCAGAACGAACAGCATGGTCACTCTGTGAATGAAGTAGTTCTTGATAGACATGTAGTTTTCTATAATGGAAAAAACAAATAAATCCCACCCCAACTAACACTTTTTAAGTAGTTACAGCAACAGTTTTTTATTCTCTTGAATTAAAAGGTATGACCCACGTAAAAGATGACCATTGTAAGCAACCCAAACAATGTTAACCCCTTGGCGCTGACAGTACGCATATATATGGCCTCTCGGTGGGTGGGCCTTAATTCCAAGCAGTCGCAAATGTGCAACTTACTGTGCTAAGAGTGCGCTTCCTGCATGCTCCCAGCATGCTCCCAGCACAGTAGCCGGCGGGGATCAGTAAGCTCCTGATGCATACTTGTGACCGGGAGCTTTCTGATCAAGTGACTTATATATAATATTTATATACCGCATTTTTGACACCATAAGACGCACTTTTTCCCCCCAAAAATGGAGGGAAATGCCTTTGCATCTTATGGAGCGATTATAGACCAGTACTCCACCCGCCACCGAATACCGGGCCGGCTGCTCAGCTGCTCAGCTGTGGCTTGCCTGCTTCTCCCTGTCAGGAGAGAAGCAGGCACTGTGAGTCTGTGACCGGGAGCATGTTCCCCCTCCTTCTCCAGGCAGAGCAGGCTCTCTGTTCCCCCTCCTTCTGCGGGCAGAGCGGGCTCTCTGTTCCCCCTCCATCTTCGGGCAGAGCGGGCTCTCTGTTCCCCCTCCTTCTCCGGGCAGAGCAGGCTCTCTGTGTTCCCCCCTTCTTTTCCAGGCAGAGCAGGCTCTCTGTGTTCCCCTGTCCTTCTCAAGGCAGAGCGGGCTCTCTGTGTTCCCCCTCCTTCTCCGGGCAGAGCAGGCTCTCTGTGTTCCCCCTCCTTCTCCGGGCAGAGCAGGTTCTCTGTGTTCCCCCTCCTTCTCCGGGCAGAGCAGGCTCTCTGTGTTCCCCCTCCTTCTCCGGGCAGAGCGGGCTCTCTGTGTTCCCCCCTTCTTTTCCAGGCAGAGCAGGCTCTCTGTGTTCCCTGTCCTTCTCCGGGCAGAGCGGGCTCTCTGTGTTCCCCCCTCCTTCTCTGGGCAGAGCGAGCTCTCTGTGTTCCCCCTCTTTCTCCAGCCAGAGGGGGTTCTCATGTTCCCCTTCCTTCTCTGGGCAGAGCAGACTCTCTGTTCCTACTCCTTCTCCAGGCAGAGCAGCTTCTTTGTGTTCCCCCTCCTTCTCCGGGCAGAGCGGGCTCTCTGAGTTCTCCCCTCCTTCTCCAGGCATGAGGGGGCTCTCTGTGTTCCCCCTCCCTTTCCAGGCAAAGTGGGCTCTCTGTTCCCCCTCCTTCTACGGGCAGAGCGGGGTCTCTGTTCCCCCTCCTTCTCCGGACAGAGCGGCCTCTCTGTTCCCCCTTCTTTTCCGGACAGAGCGGTCTCTCTGTTCCCTCTCCTTCTCCAGGCAGAGCGGCCTCTCTGTTCCCATTCCTTCTTCAGGCAGAGCAGGCTCTCTGTGTTCCCCCCTCCTTCTCCAGGCAGAGCAGGCTCTCTGTGTTCCCCCCCTCCTTCTCCAGGCAGAGCAGGCTCTCTGTGTTCCCCCTCCTCCTTCTCTGGGCAGAGTGGGGTCTCTGTGTTCCCCCTCCTTCTCTGAGCAGAGCGGCCTCTCTGTTCCCCCTTCTTTTCCGGACAGAGCGGCCTCTCTGTTCCCTCTCCTTCTCCAGGCAGGGCAGGCTCTCTGTGTTCCCCCTCCTTCTCCAGGCAGGGCAGGCTCTCTGTGTTCCCCCTCCTTCTCCAGGCAGAGTGGGCTCTCTGTGTTCCCCCCCTTCTCAGGGCAGAGTGGGCTCTTTGTGTTCCCCCTCCTTCTCTGGGCAGAACGGGCTCTGTGTTCCCCCTCCTTCTCTGGGCAGAGCAGGCTCTCTGTTCCCCCTCCTTCTCCAGGCAGAGCAGGCTCTCTGTGTTCCCCCTCCTTCTCCGGGCAGAGCGGGCTCTCTGTGTTCCCCCCTTCTTTTCCAGGCAGAGCAGGCTCTCTGTGTTCCCCTGTCCTTCTCAAGGCAGAGCGGGCTCTCTGTTCCCTCTCCTTGTCCGGGCAAAGCAGGCTCTCTGTGTTCCCCCCTCCTTCTCTGGGCAGAGCAGGGTCTCTGTGTTCCCCGCTTCTTCTCTGGGCAGCAGCATGAGCCGAGCAGGAGATCAAAGACACACAGAGCGGGCTGCGTGTACATTCTTTTTCCTCACCCTTCTTCTGTCAGCAGCGGGGATGGGGAATAATAAAGCAGCAGCAGGACTGACCAGCTTGCAGAGGGGGACACTGAGTTGCAGGCAATTAGTGTGCAGTAACCTCTAGCAACTGAATGGTGAGTGGCAATGTGTAGTAACCTCTAGCAACTAATCAGCGAGCAGTAATGTGCAGTTACCTCCTCTAAAACCTAGGTGTGTCTTATGGTCAGATGCGTCTTATGGAGTGAAAAATACGGTATATCTATATACAGTTGTGTTCATAAGTTTACATACCCTAGCAGAATTTATGATTTCTTGGCCATTTTTCAGAGAATATGAATGATAACACAAAAACATTTCTTTCACTCGTGGTTAGTGTTTGGCTGAAGCCATTTATTATTAATCAACTGTGTTTACTCTTTTTTAAATCATAATGACAACAGAAACTACCCAAATAACCCTGATCAAAAGTTTACATACCCTGGTGATTTTGGCCTGATAACATGCACACACGTTGACACAAAAGGGCTTGAATGGCTACTAAAGGTAACCATCCTCACCTGTGATCTGTTTGCTTGTAATTAGTGTGTGTGTATAAAGGGTCAATGACTTTCTGGACTCCTGACAGACCCTTGCATCTTTCATCCAGTGCTGCACTGACGTTTCTGGATTCTGAGTCATAGGGAAAGCAAAAAGATTGTCAAAAGGATCTGCGGGAAAAACTAGTTGAACTGTATAAAACAGGAAAGGGATATAAAATGATATGCAAGGAATTGAGAATGTCAATCAGCAGTGTTCAAACTCTAATCGAGAAGTGGAAAATGAGGGGTTCTGTTGAAACTAAACCATGGTCAGGTAGACCAACTGAAATTTCAGCCACAACTGCCAGGAAAATTGTTCGGGATGCAAAGAAAAACACATAAATAACTTCAGGTGAAATATAGGACTCTCTGAAAACATGTGGTGTGACTGTTTCAAGATGCACAATAAGGAGGCACTTGAAGAAAATGGGCTGCATGGTCGAGTTGCCAGAAGAAAGCCATTACTACGCAAATGCCACAAAGTATCCCACTTACAATACACCAAACAGCACAGAGACAAGCCTCAAACCTTCTGGCAAAAAGTCATTTAGAGTGATGAGACCAAAAATGTTACTTTTTGGCCACAACCATAAACGCTACATTTGGAGAAGAGTCAACAAGGCCTATGATGAAAGGTACACCATTCCTACTGTGAAACACTGAGGTGGATCGCTGATGTTTTGGGGATGTGTGAGCTACAAAGGCACAGGAAATTTGGTCAACATTGATGGCAAGATGAATGCAGTATGTTATCAAAAAATGCTGGAGGAACATTTACATTCATCAGCCAGGAAGCTGCGCATGGGGCGTACTTGGACATTCCAACATGACAACGATCCAAAACACAAGGCCAAGTCGACCTGTCATTGGCTACAGCAGAATAAAGTGAAGATCCTGGAGTGACCATCTCAGTCTCCTGACCTCAATATCATTGAGCCACTCTGGGAGATCTCAAACATGCAGTTCATGCAAGGCAGCCCAAGAATTTACAGGAACTGGAGGCTTTTTGCCAAAAGGAATGGGCAGCTTTACCATTTGAGAAGATAAAAAAGCCTCATTCACAAATACCACAAAAGACTTCAAGCTGTCATTGATGTTAAAGGGGGCAATATGCAGTATTAAGAACTGGGGTATGTAAACTTTTGATCAGGGTCATTTGGGTAGTTTCTGTTGTCATTATGATTTAAAAAGTGTAAACACATTTGATTGATGATAATTGGCTTCAGCCAAACTAACCATGAGTGAAAGAAAAGTTTCTGTGTTATCATTCATTTTCTCTGAAAAATGGCCAAGAAATCATAAATTCTGCCAGGGTATGTAAACTTATGAGCACAACTGTATCTATATATCTATATATAGCGAGATATATCATTTTTTGATTTTCAGATAGTTTCACCTTAATGACACCAGAAAAGACACTGAGATTGTGGTTGGAAGTAAAGAGGTTTATTCTTCATCTACAAAAAAGGGTTCTTTGCTGTAAGAGCTGTGACGATGAGGAAACATATATCATGGAACAGCTGGTTCTAACAGATAATGTAGATCAGTTCAACAAAGTGTTGTAGGGAAAACATGAATAAAAGTTACTTACATTTGTGAAAATACATTATAGGATGTCGATCTGAGCATTTATCTGTTTTTAGAGGTCAGAAAGGAATTTATGGTCCCTCTAAAATGAAGCAAGCTTTGTAGGGCTTTTTTGCTCTCCCCTGGATCAAGTAGGTGTACTAAGGATTTAACTGCCTCAACACCGGCCCCTTAACCCCCTTCCTGCCCAGGCCATTTTAAAGTATTCAGCGCTGTCACACTTTTGCCGCGTACACACGAGCGGACATTACGGCGGACTTTGCCCGGCGGACTGGATTTCGTCGGACAATTCGATGTGTGTGGGCTCCAGCGGACTTTGTTTTCTCAAAAGTTGGACGGACTTAGATTTGAAACTTGTTTAAAATTTATCCGTTGAAATCGAGTCCGGTCGAAAAGTCCGCCGTCTGTATGCTAGTTCGACGGACAAAAAGCCATGCTAGGGCAGCTATTGGCTACTGGCTATGAACTTCCTTGTTTTAGTCCGGTCGTACGTCATCACGTACAAATTCGACGGACTTTGGTGGATTGAGTGTAGGCAAGTCCGTTCATTCAGAAAGTCCGTCGGAAAGTACATCGAAAAGTCCGCCGGGCAAAGTCCGCCGTAATGTCCGCTCGTGTGTACGCGGCATTTGAGTGACAATTATTTAGTCATACAACATTGTACCAAATTAAATTTTTATCATTTCAGACAGATAGAGCTTTCTTTTGGTGGTATTTATTCACAATGGGATTTTTATTTTTTGCAATAATTATAATATATAATAAAAACATTTTGAAAAAAATTCAAATTTCTCTTAGTTTGTGTTGTAAAATTTACCAAATAAGTAATCTTTCTTCGTAAATTTAGGTCCAAATGTATTCTGCTACATTTCTTTGGTGTAAATGTGATTGATCACATAGATCGCATCCTGAACACAGCTGTCCCAGTATTGATTGCTCAGATAGTGTCCAGTGGACAGAGTGGTTGCACCCCAGGAAGGGAGCATGAGGTGCTGAATGGGAGGACATCATAAGATGTCCATACGGATTAGGAGAGCACCCCTCTGGCTGTATGTTTACAATAGGCTGGGTGGAAAGTGGTTAGAGAGCAACTTCAGTCCTGTGTTCAAAATTGTAAAAGTCAACAGCTATAAATACTGTGTTTTAAAGTAGAGGGGAAGGAGGAGAATGACGGAAATGTTTCACTTTTAAGTTGTCTACTTACCTACTGCCGTTTGCCTACGAACAATGAAGAAGTGAACGATTATTTCTGCAGTGGTGTTTATAAACAGCACTGCATAACTCCCGCTCTGGTGTCCAGTGAATTCATAATGGCTTGGTTCATGGACTCAGTGCACAGAACCAATCCAAGTGACTCTGTACCAGGTAATGACCAATCACAGAGATCACAGATGTAAACAGTGTAGACAGCCTGTTCCTTCCTCTTACAGTGGATGAAGGGGAGGAAGAAAGGAGGGCACAGCCCTCTGTGTTTAGGTGGACTGTCAGGGGGCAGTAAAACTGCAGCTCAACCACCTGCTTTTATCACCTCTTGTGAACTAGGTTGACAAATGATTAGCTCCCAACTAACCCTGATTTCGAAGGACTGTCTCTTATTTGGAACAAATTCCCTCTGTCCCTCTTTCCTCATAATTTCTCCCTCATTTTGTTCAGATCTGTACAGGGGTATATAAAATGCACTAGTTATCTTTCAAAAATGTCAAGGGGGCATGGCAGGGGGTGTGTCCTATGCCTACATACTTTTACTAATAGGTGTCCCTCATTCCCATCTCAAAATTTTGGGAGGTATGCACATGTCTTTTTTAACCTAACAATATAACTCTATCAACCAAAACGTTTGCTTTATGTTTATTTTAATATCACTATTATGGTACAATCATATTTTTCTAAGCTACGGAAATTGTTCACATCCAACTGATTGTAATGCTGTTGTCTTGAAGACTACCAGAGTAAATAAGAAATAAACGAAATAGCTGGGATATTAATTCACATATCCTGTTTGCACAGCATCCAAAGTACTCTATGAGAGAAAACAGCAGGCAAGTAAACTGTGCAAGGCTTGAGCCTTCTGCTTCTGCATGAGAGTGAAATTATCTTTCTAAAATGAAAGCATGTCCTGGCACAGTAAATAGTCTGTTCTGACCACAGTGGGTACGGCCAAGTATAAGGAATACATAGCTCTTTAGGTAAATAAATGACGAGGAATGACAAGCTACTCCATAGGTGCTCAACCCGTGGCCTTCCAGCTGTTGCGGATCTACAAGTCCAGGCTCTGCCTTTGGGAGTCATGTTTGTAACTGTCAGCCTTGCAATGACTCATGGGACTTGTAGTTTCACAACAGCTGGAGGGCCACAGGTTGAGCACCCATGAGCTAAGGTTTCTGCACAATAAAGGTAAAGGTCACCACTCCCAAGCTCTCTCCATGATCAAGAAAGTCCTGGAGTAACGAAACCTTAGTGGAGGGGCCACATGACTGGGGGACGCTGGGGAGAGATGCACCAGGAAATAGGGTGCAGGAAGAGGCAGGATTAGGTGGACACAGGGCGGTGCTAGCCAGCACGTTTTAGTGGGGGCGGTGGGGGCGGGGGGGGGGGCGGAGCCAGTCATTCAGGCACATGTAGTCTAAGAGGTAACACACAAGCAGTTGTTGTCCCTCCCGCCTTCCCTTTAGGCAGCTATATGGTATGCGTGTTTGTGTTTTTTCTTTTTTCTTTTTCTGTTTTGTTGTTTCAAGTTCTGATGGCAGGGGTCCCTGGTTCCTGAAGGTCGGAATGGTGGTTGGTATATATATATATATATATATAGATGTATATACATAGGCGTGCGCAGGGGGTGTGCCACGCTCTAATCACTCTGTGCGGTGCCGATTTCCCCTACTGCCTGGGCTTTCCCCCGTGTTGTGCCTCCCCACCACAGTGCTGCTGGATTCCCTTCTGTTCCCCCACCTGCTGCGGGGGATGTTCAAAGATGGAGAGTGGGGGAAGGGGCTAATCAATATGTCATTTACCAGCCCCTTCCTTTTCTAAATGAACGCAGTGAACACACTCACTCCCTGTGTTCAATCATAGCTGAAGTATAGTAAACTGTGTGTGGTGGCTGGTGCAAAACTTTTTTGAGGGGGGGGGCGACAATCAAACAATTCCCCCCCAGAGGCGCACTCACCACTCCACGGTCACGGCACTGCGGCTTCCTCGGTTTCTCCTCCCTGCCAACCCGATCTGCCTCCTGTCCTGATTGGCGGGAGCAGAAGCCGGAAGACAATAGCGAATATTGATTCGCTAGTGTCACAAGTGGTTGGGTTCGGGGCGCAGTGCTCTGCGCCCCCAGCCCAACCTTTTTCATGCCAATTAGAGCCTCAGGCTCTAATCATGTGGCTTGAAAAAAAAACCTCATAGAAACCTATGAGTCCGGCACCCCGCATGCATCCCTGCATGCAAACTAGGGGGGCGACGCCCCTGTGCCCCTATGAATCGGCTGCTCCTGAAGAGGAAGCTGCTCAGCACAGGGCACTTCCCATTCATTCACTGTCCGTGCAGCTGAGGTTGCAGAGAAAGTCATGTGTGTTTGAGCTTCGTGGTGCACACCCTAATGCAATAGGCTGCGCACACCTGTGTGTATATATAATATATGGTGTGGTACGGGTTGGGACCTATCTTGGTATGGGTACCGTCCCTATCTGGAAATATGGGCAATCGGTCATCGAGCTGAATGGTGCAAGAAGGTGGTAATCATTTGTCCCTGTGCTGGTGGGATCGCGGCTAGGGGCCAGGATGTCGTGCTGGTGGTGGACAGCCGATGAGATATCATTACCTTCTTTCAGGAACCTCAGACGTAGCAGTCAGTTAAATGGTTTGGGTTATATATGTTTATATATGTTATATATGTTTTATATATATATATATATATATATATATATATATATATATATATATGTATTAAAATTTAAAGGTTATTTATATAAAGTTGTTATGTTTGTAATTAATAAAGGGGCCATTTGTTTGCCTATTTAATCCAGAAGGTGTTATGTGTTTAATTTAATAATTTAAGATTAAGTTAAAAGGGGGGCTAAGGGTGGTTAGTAGGACAGCTAGCACATCAGCCTTACACCAGTCATGGCATCTGGGGACTGGGGATATCGGATGGAGCTCATCCACCCACCCCAGAAATCATCCATAGCAAAATAAAGGGCTGTACACCAATAGTCTCAGCGTTCAATATAACTTTATTGTTCTGAAGAACATGCACAAAGTAGTCCCACCTGGGACCTTTCCGCTCTGACGTTTTTTACCCTAAGTCCAGCTTAACCGATTGCTGCCCACCGGCCACCAGGGGGCACGCTATTATTCTGGGCGGGCGTCATATGACGTCCGTCCATTTAAACAGGGAGTGCGCGCGACCGTGTGCGCGCATTCCTGTACATTCGGTGGCGGCGTGTCACGGAGACACCGCTCGCCCCTGAGGGGGGTGAACAGCCATTGGGCAAGGCTGTTTACCACATGATCAGCCGTGATGAAGTTACGGCCGATCACAGATGGTACCGCCTTACTTTGCACGGCACTTGCACTCGAGCGCGCTACGCGTGCACGTCGGTGGCAGTGTGTTTCTGGGAACACTGCTCGTCACCGACGCTGGTAAACAGCCATTGGCCGGCGGCTGTTTATCACGTGATTGGCTGTGATGCTTTGACAGCCGATCACTAAATGTAAACACAGAGCGGTAACGAGATGTTACTGGGTTCTCCTCCTCACACGCCGATCGTGTGTGAGAAGGAGATTGTGGTAACATCTCATTACTACTTACAGTGTATACCAACACACACTGATTGCCCCCCCCAATAAAGAGGACCTGTCATCACCCATCAAAGTACCTGTCACAGTTCATCTGAGTACCTGTCACAGTCCATATGAGTACCTGTCACAGTTCATCTGAGTACCCGAGTACCTGTCACAGTCCATCTGAGTACCTGAGTACCTGTCACAGTCCATAAGAGTACCCGAGTACCTGTCAGAGTCCATCAGAGTACCCGAGTACCTGTCACAGTCCATCTGAGTACCCGAGTACCTGTCACAGTTCATCTGAGTACCCGAGTACCTGAGTACCTGTCACAGTCCATCTGTGTGTACCCGAGTACCTGTCACAGTTCATCTGAGTACCCGAGTACCTGAGTACCTGTCACAGTCCATACGAGTACCTGCGAACCTGTCACAGTCCATATGAGTACCTGTCACAGTTCATATGAGTACTGAGTACCTGAGTACCTGTCGCTGCCCTTCAGAGTACCTGAATACCAGTCACTAGCTCATCAGAGTACCCTAGTACCTATCTGTAGCCCATCAGAGTACACGAGTACCTGTCACTGGGCCATCAGAGTAACCGAGTACTTGTCACCAGGCCATCATAGTACCCGAGTACCTATCACCAGCCCATCAGAGTACCCGAGTACCTATTTGCAGCCCAAACCTCATAGAATATACGTTGGGGTGTTTGCTTTTCAAAATTGGGTCATTTTGTGGGTAATTCCACTGTCCTGGTGCTCCAGGACCTTCAAAAGTGTGATAGGTAGGAATGAAATGAGATGTGTAATTTATGCTCCTAGAACGCCTGAAGGTACTACTTCAATGTTGGGCCTCTGTATGTGGCCAGGCTGTGTAAAAGTCTCACACATGTGGTATCGCCATACTCAGGAGGAGTAGAAGAATGTGTTTTGGGGTGTATTTTTTGCTATATACATGTTATGTGTTAGAAATATCTTATAAATTGCCAACTTTGTGTAAAAAAAAAGCGTTTTCATTTTCCAAAAACTTCTGGAAAAAAATGAACCATTCAAAAGACTCATCATGCCTCATAGATTATACGTTGGGGTGTTTTCTTTCCAAAATGGGGTCATTTTGTGGGCAATTCCATTGTGCTGGTGCTCCAGGGCCTTCAAAAATGTAATAGGTGGTTCAGAAATGAGATGTGTTATTTATGATCGTAGAACGCCTAAAGGTGCTACTTCAATGTTGGTCCTCTGTATGTGGCCAGGCTGTGTAAAAGTCTCACACATGTGGTATCGCCATACTCAGGAAGAGTAGCAGACTGTATTTTGGTGTGTAATTTGTTGTATGTATATGCTATGTGTGAGAAATAACCTGATAATATGACAATTTTGTAAAAAAAAAAGAATCTTCATTTTGTAAAGAATTGTGGGAAAAAAATACAACTTAAAAGAAACTCACCATGATACTTACCTAATACCTTGGAATGTCTACTTTCTAAAAAGGGGTAATTTGGGGGTTATTTGTACTTTCCTGACTTGTTCGTGTCTCAAGAAATGAGATTCACCTGATGTACTGAAGGCCTGATCAGATGTGATCAATTTTCAGTGATTGGCACCATAGTTTGTAGACTCTAAAAACTTTCACAAGGACCAAATATTATACATTAATTTGGATTATTTTTACCAAAGATATGTAGCAGTATAAATTTTGGCCAAAATTTATGAAGAAAAATTGCTAATTAGCAAAATTTTATGACAGAAACAAAGAAAAAGGCATTTTTTTCACAAAATTTACGGTCTTTTTATATGTATAGCACAAAAAAAATAAAAAACCCACTAGTGATTAAATACCACCAAAAGACAGCTCTATTTGTGTGAAAAATGGGATGCAAATTTCATATGGGTACAGTGTTGCATGGCTGAGTAAAAAATAAAAAACCCACTAGTGATTAAATACCACCAAAAGACAGCTCTATTTGTGTGAAAAATGGGATGCAAATTTCATATGGGTACAGTGTTGCATGGCTGAGTAATTGTCATTCAAAGTGTGAGAGCACTGAAAGCTGAAAATTGGTCTGGGCAGGAAGGGGGTGTAAGTGCCCTGTATTGAGATGGTTAAAGTTTAGCTAAAGGCAAAACGTGTTTTTCGTTTTGAAAAGCAGAGAGGGATTAGAACACCTGACAGTTTTTATTGCTGTTTGTTAGGGAGATTCACCCTCTTTTTTTGTCCTATTATTATTGAAAGTGAAAGTAAAAGAAAATCACAAAATTTTGAGTTCATACCAGAACAGTAATGGGCGGGGGCTACATTTCATTGTAGCTCTGGCTGTATGTTTAGGGTCGTTGTCCTGCTGGAAGGTGAACCTCCGCCCCAGTCCCAAGTCCTTTGGAGACTCTAATGCCGGACTTCCCGACAGAAAAAGTCTGATGGGAGCTTTTGGTCGGACATTCCAACCGTGTGGATGCCCTGACTTTTTCTGTCGGCATTTCCGACGGACTCAGATATAGAACATGTTCTAAATCTTTCCGCCGGAAATGCCGACGGAGTTTAGCCCGTTGGCAAGTCCGCTCGTGTGTACGCGGCATAACAGGTTTTCTTCTAAGATTATAGAAAGGATAACAATCAGCACAAACAAATTAATACAATCACAAATAAAATATGCAAGCTGAACACTACAGGTAATCACATATGCCTGGACAGTATACAAAATTGAAGGGTAAGCGCAGCGCAATAGGTAAAAATTGAATAAGTGATCAAAAGATGAATGGATAGATATCACAAATGTCCATCAGGACGAATCCATATTATGTGAATTTCAAGTGACATGAATCGGTCTTGTATAACATCTTCTCCCAAATACTCAATTGCACTTACCAGATTCAGTGGACCTCTGCTGCAAACAACAGGCTTCCAGCACATAATCATTTTAATAACCTGCTAATAAGTGGTCTTCCCCACATCTTCATTTACCTGGCGGCTTATATCTCTGACATCTCCCTGCTGGACGGCTGGTCTACTCCCCTTGGATGACTGGATCTCTAGGCTTCAGTGATATTCTCCAGAGACATCACCAGGAATTACCATCATCCCCGTGGGGATACATGTGAGTTTGACCCCTGCTCTGCAGAGATCCACTGAATCTGGTAAGCGCAATTGAGTATTTGGGAGAAGATGTTATACAAGACCGATTCATGTCACTTGAAGTTCGCATAATATGGATTCGTCCTGATGGACATTTGTGATATATATCCATTCATCTTTTGATCACTTATTCAATTTTTACCTATATCACTGCACTTACCCTTCAATTTTCTTCTAAGATTGCCCTGTATGTGACTCCATCCATCTTCCCATCAACTCTGACCAGCTTCCCTGTCCCTGCTGAAGAAAAGCATTCCCACAACATGATGCTGCCACCACCATATTTCACGGTGGGGATGGTGTGTTCGGGGTGATGAGCAGTGTTAGTTTTCCACCACGCATAGCGTTTTGCTTTTAGGCTAAAAAGTTCAATTTTGATCTCATCTGACCAGAGCATCTTCTTCCACATGCTTGCTGTCTCCCGCACATGGCTTCCTGCAGACTGCAAACGGGACTTCTTATGGCTTTGTTTCAACAATAGCTTTCTTCTTGCCACTCTTCCATAAAGGCCAGATTTGTGGAGTGCATGACTAATAGTTGTCCTGTGGACAGATTCTCCCACCTGAGCTGTGGATCTCTGCAGCTCCTCCAGAGTTACCATGGGCCTCTTGTCTGTTTCTCTGATTAATGCTCTCCTTGCCCGGCCTGTCAGTTTAGGTGGACGGCCATGTCTCGGTAGGTTTGCTGTTGTGCCATACTCTTTCCATTTTTAGATGATGGATTGAACAGTGCTCCATGAGATGCAAAGCTTGGGATATTTTTGTATAACTTAACCCTACTTTAAACTTCTCCCCAACTTTATCTCTGACCTGTCTGGTGTGTCCATTGGCCTTCATGATGCTGTTTCTTCACTAAGGTTCTCTAACAAACCTCTGGGGGCTTCACAGAAAAGCTGTATTTATACTGAGATTAAATTACAGGCAATTGATTCTACTAGATTTTAGTTAGGGGAATCAGAGTAAAGGGGGCTGAATACAAATGCACATCACACTTTTCAGATATTTATTTGTAAAAAATGTTGAAAACCATTTATCATTTTCCTTCCACTTCACAATTATGTGTCACTTTCTGTTGGTCTGTCACATAAAATCCCAATAAAATACAATTACATTTTTGGTACAAGTATAAGAAGTGGGTGCTGCGCTGACCTAATATAATAGAGGGATCTAGTGCCCTATAACACTGTAAAATCAATATATAGGTACTGTGGAATCATGTGTAAATAGACAATAATAAAGAATCAGATGTCGTATCTATTTAAAAAGAAATCACACGGTGTATGTTCTCTGAAACCCTAGCACGTGCTCTAATCATCAACAGCTGTGACAATGCTAGACATGAAGGGAACAAATATAATAAATCCTCATACATGCATAGCAATCTGATTCTTTATTATTCTCTATTTACACATGATTCCACAGTACCTATATATTGATTTTACAGTGTTATAGGGCACTAGATCCCTCTATTATATTAGGTCAGCGCAGCACCCACTTCTTATATTTGTACCAACTGTGGCCTTTGTTTGATCCCATTCGCTGTCCGCAGCTGTCCACGTGCACACTTTTTTCCAAGGTAGCGCAGGAATAATTTACATTTTTTAATTACATTTTTGGTTGTAACATGACAAATGTGGAAAATGCCTGGGGGTATGAACACTTTTTCAAGGCACTGTAACTGCTTTTGGAAACAGTTAAAGAGGATCTTCAGTCAGTTGCGCAAAAACTAACCACTTGCCCTCCCCCCCTATAGCAGATGGCAGATTTACTACTACAGGGCGGCTGCGCTGTGCAGAATCCCGTATACATATTATTATTATTATTATTATTATTATTATTATTATACAGGATTTATATAGCGCCAACAGTTTGCACAGCACTTTACAACATGAGGGCAGACAGTACACTTACAATACAAATCAATACAGGAGGGATCAGAGGGCCCTGCTCGTTAGAGCTTACAATCTAGAAGGGAGGGTCAAGTGGAGACAAAAGGTAATAACTGTGGGGGATGAGCGATGGGAAAAAACAACTGTACTTTTTTTTTTTTTTTATTTAGGTGTGGGTAGGATAGGCTTCTCTGAAGAGAAGGGTTTTCAGGGATCTTCTGAAAGCTAATAAAGTAGGAGATAAGCGGACAGATTGGGGTAAGGAGTTCCATAGGATTGGAGAGGCTTTGGAAAAGGCCTGGAGGCGAGCATGGGAGGAGGTGACAAGGGAGCTAGAGAGCAGGAGGTCTTGAGAGGAATGAAGAGAGCGAGTAGGTTGGTATTTAGAGACTAAGCAAGTGATGTAGCTGGGGGCGAAATTGTGGATGGCTTTGTACGTAGTTGTTAGAATTTTGAATTTAATTCTTTGGCCGAGCGGAAGCCAGTGGAGGGATTGACATAGAGGAGTGGCAGACACAGAGCGACTGGTAAGGTGGATGAGTCTGGCAGCGGCATTCATAATGGATTGAAGAGGTGATAGACTATGTAGAGGTAAGCCAATGAGAAGGGAGTTGCAGTAGTCGAGGCGCGAGATGACCAGCGAGTGAATTAAGAGCTTTGTTGTGTCATTGGTTAGAAAGGGGCGTATTTTGGAGATGTTGCGGAGGTTGAGGCGGCAGGATTTGGACAGTGATTGGATGTGTTGCTTGAAGGAGAGTTCAGAGTCTAGGACTACACCTAGAACCTTGGCATGTGGGGATGGGCTTATAGTTGTGCCATCGATTTTGACAGAGAGATCAGGGGAAGAGGCATAGGGGGGAGGGAAAATTAGAATATATGAATACATACATACATACATACATACTGTACATAATTAGAATACATATGGGATTCTGCACTTCCGGGCTTTGGGCGCAAGTGCGCGCCGGCGGCGGATCCCTCCCGTTGCACACAGCCGGAGCTGAACAGTGGGTCCCGTGGACCCAATGTCCCCTGGCACCTGCTAGTCGTTCAGTACACTGACAGAATGCCAGTCTACCTATGTAAACAAGGCAGATTGTCATTCTGTCAGTACAGAAGACATGGATTCTGTGTTCTTGTAAAGCAGAAACACAGATCCATGCCTTCCAGTAAAAGCACCTCCCCCACTACATTGAAACAGTAGCTAAGCACGCAGTTAACCTTTTGATCACCTGTGATGTTAACCCCTTCCCTGCCAGTGTCATTAGTACAGTAACAGTCCATATTTTTAGCACTGAACACTGTAATAATGTCACTGGTCTCCAAAAAAGTGTGAAAAGTGCCAGATAGGTGTCCGATTTGTCTGCCACAATATTGCTGTCCTGCTATAAGTCGCTGACCGCTGCCATTACTAGTAAAAAAATAAAATAAAATAAATAAAAATATCCCATTTGTAGACACTATAACTTTTGCGTAAACCAATCAATATACGCTTATTGGGATTTTTATTAGCAGAATATATATTGGCCTAAATTTTATTTGAGTACAGTGTCACACAAATGAGCAATTCTCAGTTAAAGTATTGCAGTGCCATGTGGAAAAAAATGGCCTGGTCAGTTGGTGAAGGAGGTGAAGTGGTCAAAAGTCATTATTGGGAATTTTCTTACCAAACATATGTAGCAGAATACATATTGGCCTAAATTGATGAAGACATTTGATTTCCTAAATTTTTTTATTGGATATGTTTTAGAGCAGAAAGTAAAAAATATTGTTTTTTTTTTTTTCAAAATTGTCGGTCATTCTTTGTTTCTAAAAGCAAAAAGCTAGCAAAAAATAAAAAACACAGAAGTGGTCAAACACCACCAAAAGAAAGCTCTATTTGTGGGAAAAAAGGACATATTGTAAGTTTTATTTGGATACAGTGTTGTACATCCACGCAATTGTCAGTTAAAGTAACGCAGTGCCATATCACAAAAAATGCGCTGGTCAAAAAGGGGGGTAAACCTTCTGGAGGGAAAGTGGTTAAAAGTCATCAACTACAAAAAATCTACACTCTACACATAAAAACTGTAACGCCCATTTTTTCTCCTTTTACCACATTAAAGTGTTACTAAACCCAGGACCCTGCATTCACTATATCTGGTCTCCCACAGTACACAGAACATGGAAATGCAATTATTTTAGTAAATATAAACTGCTAAATACCCTTTCTCATCAGCAGTGGTCTTGTGATTTCTATCATTGTCTGACTGAGCACTGGTTAATGCTTGCAGGAGGAATGTTCATTCTCCTCTGTCTGTCCTATGAGGCTGCATGACCCCTGACTCTCTGTCTGGACAGTGCTGATTGGCCCTGTGCTGATCATAGTTTTAGTAAATTCAAACTGTTAAATACCTTTTCTCATCAGCAGTTAGAGCAGTCCTTTGACTTGTATCAGTGTCTGGTTAAAGCTTGTAGGAGAAGTTTTCATTTTCCCCTGATCCTTTGTCTGGACAGTGCTGATTGCCCCTGTGCTGATTACATGCACTCTCCCAAGAAAAAAAAAACAAAACTCTCTAACGATACACACCAAACTGAGCATGTGCAGCCTGACTCCTAGTGCTCTGTTCTATCAGTAGATGGGTTGGAGTCAGTTAAATAAGGGGAGGATCAGAGAGGCAGAATCACACAGCCTTTGTACACAATGCAGAGGATCAACTCCTAGGTTCCACAGTGAGTATAACTAAGCATGCAGACTAATTTTACTGTTGTGGGCTTAGTAACACTTTAACTTTAGGGACAGCATGTTTACAGTACCTTGAAAAAGTATTCATACCCCTTGAAATTTTCCCACATTTTGTCATTTTACAACGAAAAACTTATTAAATTTAATTACATTTATTTTAGTAGGATTTTATGTGACAGACCAACACAAAGTGGCACATAATTGTGAAGTGGAAGGAAAATGATAAATGGTTTTCAACATTTTTTACAAATAAATGTCTGAAAAGTGTGGCGTGCATTTGTATTTAGCCCCCTTTACTATGATACCCCTAAGAGCCCTTTCACACTGTGGTGGTGCGGGCGCCGGCGGTAAAACGGTGATATTTTTAGCGCCGCTTTACTGCCGTTTTAATGGAGGCATTCGGCCGCTAGCGGGGGCGGTTTTACCCCCCACTAATGGCCGAGAAAGTGTTAAAACCACCGCAAAGCGCTGCTGCAGCTGTGCTTTGCCGGCGGTATAGCCGCGCTGCCCCATTCATTTCAATGGGCAGGAGCGGTGAAGGAGCGGTGTACACACCGCTCCTTCACCGCTCCAAAGATGCTGCTAGCTGGACTTTTTTTACAGTCCTGCCAGCGCACCGCTCCAGCGTGAAAGCCCTCAGGCTTTCACACTGGAGTGTGAGGAGCGGCTCTTTCAGGGCGCTTTGCAGGTGCTATTTTTAGCGCTGTAGCGCCTGCAAAGCGCCCCAGTGTGAAATGGGTCTAACTAAAATCTACTGGAACCAATTGCCTTCATAAATCACCTAATTAGTAAATAGAGTCCAACTGTGTGTAATTTAATCTCAGTATAAATACAGCTGTTCTGTGAAGCTCACAGAGATTTGTTAGAGACCCTTAGTACATACTGCCATATATATTGTTTTATGTTCATATATATCTCATGATTGCAAAAGGCATTGTAACTAGATAACAAATGGTATGCACTTGACCACCAGTGAATGGTCATAAATTTATGGCTGATTGCTGTGTTTATGTGTGTGTGTATATATATATATATATATATATATATATATATATATATATATATATATATATATATATACTGTTTATATCATAAACATATTTTATACTGTGCTGTGTAATCACTGAAAATCTTTGGAAATGTTTCTTTTTAATAAATTCCCATCATCTCTAACACACCAGCTAAATTACCATTAGGCTGACAGAAGGCATGAGGGGGAAAGGGCAGAGGCGGTGTACTGACATATGTCTCCTATCTGCACCTAAATTGGTACCATATTTTATGCACATGTACAGCATGTTTAGGTAGTCTGTTGGTTCATACAGAGGTCATTGCGTTTCGAGAGGCTACTTATAAGATTAATAATTTAGTGTCCTAAACCAAGCCTTTATGTTCAGGCAGGAGCAATCATACTGCATGTGGAGCCCTGGAAAAATTTAAGCCTAGCAGCACAAAGGACAGAAAGAGGTTTAGAGCTAGTGAAGGTGACACGGACATACATTGTCTATCACTACTAGTGACCACCTTTTGCCATCAAATCAGTTTCAGCCATATGGACATCTATCCAACGGTGATTGTTCATTAGTTTTCCTGATCAACCTACCAGAGTGTTGATTTGCTGAAGGAAACTGAACGGAGAACATACAAGCACTATGCTGTGGAGGAGCTTTAAGGGGCATGATTAACTAAAACCCGAGCCTACTCCCCTATACTCAGCATATACATGCCACACTATACTATACAATTATAATGAAGATTATTGTCCTTAGTCTAAGACAAGGATGCTAACCGCTCAGCTATTATGTGTAGTGCTACCCCCATAGGAGCTGCTAAATAAATTGCTCAGATCCTTTTCTCAGTAGTTTCTTTGCAGCCAAACACACAGTTCAAGGCACTCTTCAGGCTTATTAACCAGTTTAAGGGTATGCTTTTATGATGCTTTAATAAGAACTTGGATAGGTAGTGGGTAATAGTGGGATACTTTAATAACCTTTAGTAACAAATATAAGGACTCTAAACTTTCTCTTGTAGAACTGTGCGCCAAGTCCTTTTTCAAGAAAATGACGGCCTGAGCTTCGAATTAGCATCTTGAAGAGATTCATCTTTTTCTCTGGACAATCCATTCAATAAGAATTACATAGACTGAGCTCTTCAGGACATAATGTCCCCTTTAAACCCAATGACTCTAGTACAAGAGCGATGGCAACTGTACACAGTCTCCAGGAGCTCTCTCACTGGTCTGTACTCACAAACTTTCCCTAGAGAATTGGTTGCTTCCTTCTAATCTTCTTCTGAAACTTTTAACCCCTGGTACCAGACTAGATCCTCAGACGACAGCCCCTCAGTCAGCTTTAGCAACTTGCAGCAATGTAGGCCTTCAGCTAGCCACACTGAGGCCTCGAAAACCCGCAGGCACATGGCAGAATGGCCTTGGGGGCTAGCAGCCCCCCTCTCCCCATGATGTGATCTGCTTCTCAGGGAAAAAGACCAGGCTGCTCTTAGTCTCAGAGAATTTTTACAGACTCCCAGTAACCATCTGGGCATCTCTCCTCAGGGATTGGCCAGAGCTGTATAAATATTCAGCTGCTGATTAGACTCTTACTACCCACTAACTTCCAGAACATTTCTGGACCAACCAGGAGGAAGCAGTCAATTCTGCCATCACTTAAACACAGAACAGACCAGAGCAAATAAACACAGCTACACTGATTACAGGGAGCCAGAACTAAACTTGTCTAACAAAGAAATGCAGCTCCACTGGATACAGTGAGCAAGAACTAATTTACCTAATCCTAGCACCTATCTAGGAGGGTGCTGCATATATTATACAAGGACTATGCAGATTATTGACCCTAGTGAAGGACAAGAATACTAACCAACCAGCCACTATACTATACAAGCACTATGCAGGATATTGTCCCTAGTGTAAGACAAAAAACCAAACCAACCAGCTTCTATACTCTACAATAGTGCAAAACACAAATGCTAATACCTACCGACTATACTATACAAACACTATACAGATTATAGTCCTTAAGTGCCGGTTCAAATTAGTGCGCTCTGCGAGATAGCATGTGATTTGCACTGCAGTGCAAATCACATGCAATGTTCGTGCAATGCGATTTCAGGCATACGGATAGTATGGCTGAATTTGCATCGCATTCGGACCAAGCTCGCACAGGACCCTTTTTTTGGTCCACACCAGGATCGGATCACACGGGAGTTCACACCTATGTGATCTGATTCATGTCTGAACTGTCAGTTTGCAGTGCGATATGCAAAATGAAATGGGGGTGTCATTAACATTGTATTGACACTCCCAGCAATTTGCATATGGCAGTGTGAACTGCCTTGCGAGTTTGGTGAAATGGGGGAACCCGCAGTGGATTTGCAGGGTTCCTGGATTGCACAAATGTGAACTGGGACTAAAGGAAGACAAGAGTGGTAACCGTCCAGCTACTATACTATACAAGCACTATGGAGATTATTGTCCCTAGTGTAACACAAGAATACTAACCACCCAGTTACTACACTATACAAGTACTATGCAGATTATTGCCCTAGTGTAAGATGAGATTGCTAACCACCTAGCTACTATACTATACTATACAATTACTATGCAGGTTAATGGTTATTGTCCCTAGTGTAAGAAAAGAATGCTAACCATCTAACTACTATACTATACTGCCCATCGATGGCTGAAATGAGCCTTTATTTTATATAAATTATATACAGTATGTTGTGTCTAGGGTTTCTACATTTGCCATATAATAAGGGATTGTCCTGCATATGAGGATACCATACTGCATCCCATATTGATTCAAGGTACTGCAAGTCTTCCAGACAATCTATCTGAATTAAAACATGTGTAGTCTTTAATGACATGAAACACCCACAGTGTGGGTATTCTTAGCCAGAGAACATATGATTTGAGCTGCTTAAAAAGATAACTAAACCTAAGAACCAAAGTAAGTGTTGTGTAGTAGGGACATATGCAGGCAAGTTAACTTTTTCTGTCAGAGACTTAATAATTTAAAGGTGGTGGAACCGTGGAAACACATTTCACGCCTGGGAGCCCTACAAGAGGACCAGCATGGCCAAAACAGAACTCAAGGCCACCTTCCTCCTTTGATCTTTAGATCGTGCTATTCTCTAACCCAAGACACAAGTTCATGCTCAAGAGAAATCCCCCATTGGCATGGAATAAACACTAGATTCCATTGGCATGAAGTCCATGCTAGATGCCTCTGAAAGAAGTGCCAACCTTACACTAGACGTTAGTAGCCATATAAACTGATGATGGCACAGATCTAGTGAACAAGTTGCAAACGTTTTAGACTTACAGCAGAGACAGGGAGACCTGCACCCACAACACTGGTCTGACAATGGCCTGGCATTCCTCACAATGAAGGAAACTAATGATCTTACCTCCCATGAGGAAGCAGTCCTAATTCTCTCCTCCAGTGGGGCCAGCAAGTAGAAGAGAAACAAAGCTCTTTCCAATACACTGAAGTATTCTCAAACCCCTTGCACTCCTCTCCTTGCTTAATTATATACTTTACCAAGAGTGACACTCAAGGGGCAGGGAGCTAACTGATGTAGGTGGGTTTTACTAACTTAAAATGGTCTATAACTCTGTTACATAAAAGCCTGAATTTCACCTGATATACAGTATGCTTCTTCCCTATACTGCAGCACTGCATGCATAGGTTTTGACAAGGGATATGCTGATAGGAGAAGAAAGAGCAAAGGGATGACCTCATCAGTCTCTGGCTATTTCTGCACTGTCCATTTAACAGGCTGAGGGTGGAGACAGGACACCACTCTTTTCCTAAATGTAATTGGTCTCATCTACGTAGCTGTTCTCTATGACAGGGCTGTCCAAATCTCAGTACTGGATGCAAAAAAAAATACAAATCCATTGGCAGGTAAAACAGCTCATTTATATGTATTTCAACTGCGTATTTAGTTATTTGCTTTGAGTTCAGCTTTAGGCTAGGCTAAAAGAGGTACTTTTTCTACTTAAAACAATGCAGTGATTTGGCGATGCGAACAAGTGCTCTCTTGATTCAGGAGAAGTGTACATTGCAATGATAGGTCCTCTTTGAGCGGCTGATCGGGATTTGAAGTGAGCACAGGCTACAGAAGATATGACGCCTTTAGTATCTCACCCCCACAGAGAGTACAATTTACCTTCCAGCTTTATGATGTGGCCGGAGATTTGAAAGTCAGATCAAATTAGATGTAGCAAAGGTAAGACATTGAATTAGAAATGACTAATTTTCTGTCTGCCTGCACGCCAAGCAAAGTCTACATCGCTTTTTATTAAAATGTCCTGTGAAGTGAGATAGATTCAACAGAAGCTCTGATAACTGTTATTATAAGCAAGTGACACGCATAGAAATACATCAGTCTAGCGTGGCCCACGCTGATAAAGAACGTGAATATTCCTGTGTTTTTCAATATGCCCTATGCAAATGCCATTTTTCTCACAGCCCTCCCATGCTATGGTTATTGCACTTTGCTCTAATTATCAGCCTAGGAACGTGATATGTAAACAACATCTTATAAAAGGCTCTGCCACAGAGGCCACGCATTATGTAAAATTTGCGAGCAAGGCATAAAGGGAAACACAAAACGGCTTAAAAGAAAAAAGTAACCGTTTTTGTTGTCTTCTTTGAAAAGAAAGAGCTGTAAATGAAGTTTTGGCACCTCTTTGAAATGAAAAGAAGGGGGCATATTAATAATAAAGAACAGGCCAATCTAGAAACATTTGCAATCCTAGAATCGCCCACATTCACTGTCTATACACTGACATTTGTGTTCCGTTCACAGGATTTTAAATAGAAGGCTGCACCAGGTGGGAGGAGGGAAGGCAAATGAGGACTTCAAGTTTAAAAAAAAAATAAAAAACTTGCAGTGCATCTCTCCAACACATGTGCCCATCCCCAGGTTTTATCCATTTGAAGACCCCACATGCATAGCTCCCAACTGTCCCTGATTTTGAGGGACAGTCCCTGATTTGGAGCAATGTCCCTCTGTCCCTCATTCCTCCCCATTTGTCCCTCATTTTGTTCTGATCTATATAGATGTATATAAAATGCACTTTTTATCTATCAAAAAATGTTTCCCAGTGCTAAACCTTTCATCAGAATTCTAAATTGCTCCATTTGTAAATTCCAAAAGCTAGTATAAAGGAATAGTAGTGGTAAAAAATGTACACTTCTCCTTTAAGGGGGAGTGGCAAAGGTGTGTCCTATGCCTGCATACTTTTGCAGATAGGTGTCCCTCATTCTCATCTCAAAAAGTTGGGAGGTATGCACATGTACTAAAAAATACCAATCTGACCCACAGAAATGAAGGCCTCTTGAATCGCTTTGGAGAAAGGGAGCCTTCACTGATAGAAGCATTGCATTACAGTGGGAGTTGATCTAAATCAAGGAGGTTAAAGCAGGGTTCCGGACATTTTTTTTTTTTTAAAAGTCAGCAGCTACAAACACTGTAGCTGCTGACTTTTAATAAGGACACTTACCTGCTGTCCAGCGAGCCTGCAATGTCCCCCCCCCGAGGCCGATCCATCCAACGGATCGGCCGGCGGCACCTCCAACCTAACTAAGGGAAACAGGCAGCGGAACCTTGTTTCCTACTGCGCATGCGCGAGCAGCGCGGCGCTCTGTGAATGGCCCCGTTGTTTCCTGGGACACACACATGTCCCAGAAGGTAACGGGGCCGCCCACCTTAGGAGGAGGAAGCGCCGCAGAATAGGAAGAGGCAGATTAGGAAGATTGCCTATATATATATATATATATATATATATATACTCTGCATTCTTTGTAGCCTATATCTACAGTGCATTTGGTGGTTTACTGTTTCAAATACACTTCAGGCGGTGTACACAGTATCTAATACAGTGTGTACAGTTTCTAATATCCTTCTGGTGGTGTACACAGTATACAATACAGTGCAGCTGTAGTACAGTTTCTAATACAGTGCAGGCGGTGTACACAGTATCTAATACAGTGTGTACAGTTTCTACTACACTTCCGGTGGTGTACACAGTACACAATATAGTGCAGCCGTTGTACAGGTTCTACTACATTTTGGGCGGTGTACACAGTATCTAATACAGTGTGTACAGTTTATAATACTTTTCTGGTGGTGTACACAATATCTAATACAGTGAGTACAGTTTCTACTACTTTTCTAGTGGTGTACACAGTATCTAATATAGTGTGTACAGTTTCTGCTACTTTTCTGGTGGTAGTAACACAGTACGTGCAGTTTCTAATACACGTCAGGCGGTGTACACAGTATCTAATACAGTGCATACAGTTTCTACTACTTTTCTGGTGGTTTACAAGTATCTAATACAGTGTGTACAGTTTCTAATACACTGCAGGTGGTGTACACAGTATCTAATAAAGTGTGTACAGTTTTGAATACACTTCAAGTGGTGTACACAGTATCTAATACAGTGTGTACAGTTTCTACTACCTTTCTAGTGGTGTTCACAGTACACAATACAGTGCAGCCGTAGTACAGTTTCTAATACGGTGCAGACAGTATACACAGTATCTAATACAGTGTGTACAGTTTTTACTACACTTCTGGTGGTGTACACAGTACAAAATACAGTGCAGCCATTGTACAGTTTCTAAAATAGTGCAGGCAGTGTACACAGTATCTAATACAGTGTGTACAGTTTCTACTAAACTTCTAGTGGTGTACACAGTATAAAATACAGTGCAGCCATTGTGCATTTTCTAATACAGTGCAGGCAGTGTACACAGTATCTAATACAGTGTGTACAGTTTCTTCTATTCATTCTGGTGGTGTACACAGTATAAATTACAATGCAGCCGTTGTAAAGTTTCTAATACAGTGCAGGCGGTGTACACAGTATCGAATACAGTGTGTACAGTTTCTACTACATTTTGGGTGGTGTACACAGTATCTAATACAGTGTGTACAGTTTCTACTACGCTTCTGGTGGTGTACACAGTACACAATACAGTGCAGCCGTAGTACAGTTTCTAATACAGTGCAGGCGGTGTACACAGTATCTAATACAGTGTGTACAGTTTCTACTACAGTTCGGGTGGTGTACACAGTATCTAATACAGTAGATAATGCTGGCACTACAACAGTTAGTGGACAGCATTTCCTAATTGGTGATAACTTATAGTGATTGTAAAGTGTTGTTTTTTTTTTTCTAGAAAAATAACAAACCTGTTTATATTTACTTGCTCAGTGCAGTGGTTTTGCACAGAGCAGCCTCAATCCTCATTTTCTCGGGTGCCTCTATTGTTCTCATGGCCCCTCCCTCCTGTTGAGTACCCCCACAGCAAGCAGCTTGCTATGGGGACACCCGAGTCATGTCACAGCTCTTTGTATCCATTTGGATCGCCCTCTCCCCCTCTCTCTCCTGATTGGCTAACTGACTTTGATTGACAGCAATGGGAGCCAATGGCGCCGCTGCTTTGTCTCAGCCAATCAGGAGGAATAGTCTCGGACAGCCGAGACACTCATGGACATCGCTGGACAGAGAGGGGGCTCAGGTAATTATTAGGGGGGCTGAGGGGGGCTGCTACAAACAGGAGGCTTATTATCCTAATGCATAGAATCCATTAAGATAAAAAACCTTCTGCCTTTACAACCCCTTTAAAGGAGGCTACATGAAGAAGTGCCCCAACAAAAACTATGGATTCTTTCTATTTGTTTCCCTGAAAAGCAGCTTTCAGGGCTGCCATACTTTGTTTACAATTGAGCTGTATTTCTCACCATTGCAAGTCAGTGTGGAAGCAAAAGCAACTCAAAGCTGCTTAGGGTCCCTTTCACTTGGACTTCCCGATCAGGTCCTCCTGTCAGTTTTTCAGGCAGTCCTGATCAGAAGCACCATGCAAGTCTATAGGTGGGTTTATGTAAACAGATGTGTGCCCATTTATATCCACCTACCTGGGTTAATCCAGATCTGAACCTAAATGTGACAGATGTCTGATGTAAAACAGACAGAAGTCCGCTTACATCCAGCTGCCCATAGATCCAACACGGGTCCTCAAATGTCCACTTTTACTGAATCACCTCACAAGTAGGTGGCAACCACAGTACAGCTCCTTCAGCAACCCAAAGGCAAATTAAAGCAACTCAGAAGTACCTGAAAACATACAGCATTTGACTTTCTGTATAGCCTGATAATTATGCACATGAGTGAGAAGTGGTGAAAAATGTAACACTTTTGGCAGTGGCAGTGCAACAAATTATTCAATGGTAAAAAATCAGCAAATGATTTGAAAATTTAAATGATCAGTCTATCCAAATGTGACAGTTGCTGCTATAGGATGACCCTGTTGGTCTGTGTGAGCCCCTGGCTTTTTTTTTTTTATGTCTTGGATTTTCAAGAGCAAGATTCCCCTGCCATGTGTCTGTCCACTGGGAGTTTTGAGTGTTCCTGTGTATCATGCACCTGGTATAGAGCCTGATATTAGGAGGAAGGCCTCTCTTACAGCTCCAGCTCAGGAACTACTGTGAGTGAGACAGGGGCTGCGAGAGCATGGTGAGGTATGAGTGCCTGTAGTAAGGCCAGTAGTCTGCACAGGTAGGTAGCTGATGCTCCTCCAGGAATGAGCCAGGAGACTGGTTATTGATGAGCCAGGCTGGCTGGTGACAGGATGCAGGTGCTTGAGAAACAGGCAAGAACTAGGTCAAAGCGTACGGTTCAGGAGGCACTGTGGCAGACTGAATGAGCAGGATGCAGAGTCAGGCACACTGGGTTGGTAGCAGGCAGCCATATCAGACATAAACAACAGGCAGAAGAATAGTCAGAATTTTCTCTAATAGTCAGAACATAGGCCAAGGTCAGTAAGGGTGAGGCAGATCAGGCAAAGAAAGGAGGCAAGAGCAGATTCCAGGGACAAGCCATGGTCAGGGAAGGTTGGATCAGGAACATTGGGTCAGGAACAGAAGTCTGTCACATGAACTGGCAACAGTGTACACAGAACACTGTAGTTAACACAGCAAAACAGGCAACAGTGTACACAGAACGTTGTAGATCAAGCAGCAAAACAGGCAACAGTCTACACAAAACGCTGTAGACCAACCCCCAAACAGTGGCAGTATTTGTGACAGACATGGGTCAGGCATGCTTGTGCGCATGTACTCATCTGCCCGGACACTTGCTGGCGTACATCTGCCCGGACACGTACACCTGCGCACACATATGCATCTAGGAACATTGTTTGCTCTATCTGCAAGCCTTCCCTGACACTGCTCCTTTTGGCTTCATGCTCAATAGAATAAAATAAATACAGTTAGGAAAGATTGGGAATCCCACATAATGATCGCAGGAGGTAAGAAGACTCAGGAACTCTGGAACGCTGCACAGAGCTCTCAACAAAAGTCCAGAGAAATATTTGCGGCTTCCAGGTGGTCCATCTACCAAAAACATTATTAGTTTAAAGTAGAGTGAACTTTCAAAATATGCCATAAAGTCAAAGTTGGATAGAGATAGATAGATAGATAGATAGATAGATAGATAGATAGATAGATAGATAGATAGATAGATAGATAGATAGATAGATAGATAGATAGATAGATAGATAGATAGATAGATTAAACTAATTATACCATTAATAGCAAAATATATTTTGTGTCTCATTTCAGCTACATTTTTTTCTGGTGAGACAATAACATGTTAATCAGTATCAGGAAATGTGAGATTTACTGGATGAAACATCTAGTACATTTTTGGATGAGGGTTCTTTTTACACTTTTATAAATCTGGCTGAGAGTTTCTGGCTAGTCTTTAGTAACAATGAAATGGTGTGATAATCCTATTTTCTGTTCATCATGAGACAGCTCTATAATTAAAGTTACATTTTGTAAAAAGCACTATCGTATAAACCAGAAAATTGCCAAGCAACTGCCTTTCCAAAATTATAATGGTTACTACCAGACCATCAGACTCCCAGTCTGAAAAAACTTTACTATATCTCAGCCCCAGGTCTGTATTTATAATCACGTATTAACACGAGAAGAATGGTGCCTTTTGTACATGGTGATTAATTTTTGCATTAGCAAGAACTAGAATTCAACCACACCCCTTCAATTTCTCCTTTTAATACCCTCAAATATCTGAAGGATTCCAGACAAAGAAAAAGAAAAAAAAAAAAGCAGTCATCATTTGTAAATTTTGTGACTTTGTGCCCCTCTAACCCTGTTGCCCCAGACACAAAAATGCATTAAAACTGAACTCCAGACTAATATAATACATATTAAAAAGGCACTGTCACTTTGCCCATGTAGGCAAGGTATTAGTGTGTCTGGAAAGGGCATCCCCCAATCCCACTATACTATCCTTACCTGTGCTCCTTTGCAACTGTTTACGTCTTGGCAGCCAGGTCTTAGGTGAGCTGTGTCCATGACCTGGGGTAACAGTGACATCACTCCCTTGGTCATGTGACAGTGCTCAGCCTAGCAACTGGCAGCAGGAGTAGGTCACATGCTCCCCCAGAATCAAAAGTGCCAAATATTCTCACTGGCTGCAGAGGAGCAGGGCAAAGGAGCACAGGCAAGGTAACTATATGGTGGTTGGTTTGACTGGGACTCATATAGTTTAGTTCATACTCTTCCTGCCCCTGTCTGACCTTTAGCTGTCACCAATGGGATAATTCCAAAGGACACACTTGGCTGCTAATCAGCAGCAAGCCCCATCTCTACCATCTGAATTGCCAGTTCAGTTTGGGCATCCCTTAGATCAAATGCTCCCTATAGTGATGAAAAGGAACACAATTTCTGTTGGGTATTTTTATGGTATGTTTTCCAATTGGGGAGATTTACCCTGACTTTCTGTTGGGACAGGATAGGAAATTTCTATAGTGGGGAGACAGACTGCAACAAAGCACATTTTTCCAGTATAATAGAAGTGTTAGAGCCTCTGTTAATTCTAACAGTCATTGAGTTGATGCCCCAGTGATGACCACTCTGCTTATTTCTTGCCCTGTTCTCGGGGGACAGAAAGTGAGATTACATCTGCCCAATAGGGTCAGAGACAACACTACAATTTTCCAAGTGTATCTTAAACTAAAAAGAAAAAATAAAGTTTTCGCTAGAGTTTGGCTTTAAGAACTGTTATGCTGGGTTCAGTTAGCTTATGTAACCTTGTTTGTGATTGATTTGGCTCGTTTGCAGAACATTTCACTTTGGTTTCTTTTTGGTTGCAGTGTCCCCAAGCATGGAGGGGTAAAAGCCATGGTTTTGGAGACCAAACACAGGAAAGACCTGGGCTGGCTGTTCCTGCAGCCTTACACAGGAAGTCCATCCCTAGCAACTGAGCAGAAGGTGAGAGGCATGCAGCTGGAGAAGGAGGGAGGTGCCACCTTTCAAGGACAACATAATTTCACCTGGAATAAAGTTGCTGCCTGTTTTAGAAGACAGAGTCATTGCCATTTGTGATTACTTCTGAAGACCTAGACTGAGTTTGCTACCTGTAAGTACTCCACATACACAGTGCAGCACATCCAGCCACTGTATAGCAGTCTCAGAGTATTGATCATAACCAGGGCTTTTTTTTCTCAGAGGATAGGTGCAGGAACTCCCCCTTTCCGAGTCACTGCTTTTCTCTGCCCCCTACCCACCTCCAATCACTGTTCCTTGGTTCCACCCCCTACCCACCTCCCATTACTGCCCTTTTAGAGAATACAGAACCACGTATCTTTCTGTGATGATAAGTAATTTGTTAATGATAACAAAAAAAGCAGTAAAATAGATCCCCTGTAGCCAGTAACAATAGAGACCCTCCCAGCAACAATAGATCCCCCAACAACAATGGACCACGTGAAACATACCCCCCCAACAGCAACAATAGACCACCAGCAGCAACAACAGGTCTCCCCACAGCCAGCATCAATACTTTCTCCAGCAGCCAGCAACAATAGACCATTTTTCACAACAATAGATCTCTCCTAACAATAACTGACCTCCCAGCAATATAAGACCCTCCCCCACAACAATAGGTCCCCCACCAGCAACAATAGACCCCCCTGCAAAAATAGATCCCCTCCAGATAGAATAGATCCCCCCAGCAGCCAGCATCAATAGACCCTGAAGCACACTCCGGCACCCTTTACCATTGCATACAGCTAGTGCAGGAGGTTCCAGAACTGCGCTCCCCCATGTTACCACTGAAAAAAAGCCCTGATCATAACTGTGTAGGCTTCCAGATGTCAGTTGTTCCCTAGCCAGGACTCCAGAATGGTGGGAGGCTCATTGGCCAATACAGTTTGTACTTTATCTGCTTAGGTTGCAAAACATTTCTCTATTTCACAAAACATGCGCACAACAGTTATCTATAACAGAGAGCACTAATGTTTGTTCTTGTAAATTTTGCTGGTTTTCTGGTCTGCCAGGCAGCATTTCCCTATTAAATTTGAATACAAAACCAAAGTGTGTTGCGAGGACAGAAAAACTAAAAACTCAATATAACCAGAGGCTGTTCTGAGGGTAATGCCATACTTAAAAGGTGAATTATGACCAGGCTATGGACAATCAATATCTGCACAGTAAATACACTTTAGAACAACCCCATATAACTGCAAGCATTGTGAAGTAATTCATTCATAGCATCCTTGCTACTTGTATAAAAAAAAAATCCAGCCTGCAGCATGTATAAGAAGCTGGATACTTACTACTTCAGGAGGCAGTGAGTCAAAAATGTGTTTTCTTCCATGGTTACTAGCACCACTTGATGACACTTGTTGGATTGCATTTCCTTAGCTGGTTGCTGTGGTTCCTGCTGCCAGTTGCTATGTCACTACAGTACAGTGTTCCTTCAAGGTTTACATCAGAAAACGCTGTAACCTTCAGCTCTGTAGCTGAGCTCATTCTACTTCCTCCTCCCAGCAGTGACATGGCCATTGCCGGGACAAGGTCACCTAGAGTCTAGGGCGAACATATTCTCTCCCCAACTTCAAATTCTTCCTGCCAGCACAAATTCTTCTCATTCCCAGTCCCCCATACTAGCACAAATCTCCCCCATATTTTCCCTCCTCCCCCCCCCCCCAAAAAACAAAAAAAAACAAAAGCAAATTCCCCACAAAGTGCAAATGCCCTCCCCCCTACCTTATTACCTTTTCTAGGACAAACCCCCCAAATTTTCCCTAGCCCAACTTTTCTTCCCCCCCATCCCCCCTCCCAACACAAATCCCCTCAAATTATTACCCCTAGCACACCTCCCCAAACTTCCTCTCCTTAAACAATTCTTATTCCCTGCTGCCCGTCTGCCCACCCATTGTCTCGGCCCTGGACATGGTAGCCTGACAGTCTTTTAATCTCTAATTTACACAGAAAGAAGTGATAGAGAGCAAACATTTAAAACAATTTAACTGCTTCTCTGGTTAACTTTAGGGAGGGATTGCTCTACATTAACTGAAGATACAAAGGTCTTTAAGGCAATATTTTAAAACATATTTACTTTTTGTTAAGAATATTTAAACATTTCAAAATTCATTGCTTGGTTACGATTCTACTTTAACCACTTGCCCACTGGGACAATTTTGACATTTTTCACATACATATTAAAATCAGCAATTTTGTTTTGCTAGAAAAATTACCTAAATTACCCCCAACCATGATATCTTTTCTGAAAGTAGAGGCTCTGGAGAATAAAATGATGGCTGTTGCAATTTTTAATGTCACAAGCAATTTTTGCATTTGCATTTATGAAATATGTTCCATGAAATTAATAAATACCAAACATGTCAAAAGAAATGGTAACAAACGACAGTACCTAAAATTGTCCATAGTCGGTGCTTTAAAAGTCTTTACAGGTTATCAGTTTAGAGTTAAACATGAGCTATAGTGCTAGAATTGTTGCTCTCACTCCAATGTTCATGGTGATACTTTACATGGTATGGAGCAATCACCATTTACATATGCATGCTGGACCTACATGCACGCTTGCATTTGCATGCTAGCATGGGGGGAACAGGGGTTTTATTATTTTTATTTTTTGTACACTTTTTTTTTCATTTAACTATGTTGCTATCACAAGAAGTGAACAAGGCCCTTGTGAAAGCTCTGGGCAGTGACACATACTCTTTGTTGAGATATAAGGGGTCTATTAGACCACCAGTGTCTTCACTGCCCTTCAGAGCATCTGATCAAATATAGATCTTGTTCGATTAGCTGCTTCCCTGGCTGTACTGGTCAAAGAATGATGGCACCTGATGGCAAAACCATTATACCATACAAACTGACCCCCACTGAAACAGCACTCTCACTTAAACACAAACTGCCATACCTGTAAATACCCTCCCTATGAAGGTTGTCCCCCTCCACCATCAATTTTCACTTTTGATGGAGAAGCAATCTCCATCTATAGCAACAAGGAGGGGATTTGAGCAATCTCTCATGGTTTAGCCCGCAAGTTGCTTTTCACTTAAAGTGAATGTAAACCCACTCCCATCATTTCTAAATTACTTCCATAGTGCTGATCTAAAAGGATATACATGCCTCCTTCATGTACCCTTACCCATCAAATATCTCCCCTTTAGCTGTTTAGAGCCCTGCAATACTCCGGAGTCTGCGGGCAGGTCTGTTGTCCAGGCCTTTTTTGGATGAAGTTGTGATCTCAGTAGACTCCCCGCCCACCTCTACACTCCCCTTGGCCAGGCATTGATATTTCTTACACTGAACTTCTGCTGGTCTCGTGGATTATGCCCCATGATCACTAACATCCAGTCAAAACCCAGGAAAGTCACCACATGACTTCAGCATGCCCAATCATGCAGAGATGTGAAGCAGCCAATCCTGGGAGAGCTGTAGAAGAAAGGAGGGATGATGTGAAGTACACAGAATGCCTCTCTCACACTTCTGCATGAGATAAGGTAATCACCTGTCAGTCACAGCAAGGGGGAAGAAACACACCTATTTCTCTGTGTGTCATTTTTATCTTACTGATGAAAGATAAGAGGATTGCTCAGAACTGGATTAACTCTTCGTGGCAAGACTGGGCACAGATGAAATGACATCCTCTGCTGTAACAGATATGAGTCTTAATTAAAAAAAAAAAAAAAAAAATGGGGTTTACATCCACTTTAAGGTTCAACCTTATTTTAAGAGGTGAGACTAAGCCCACCTGCAGATGGTTTTTGTATTGTGAAACTGTTCTCGCCAGCTGTAATATATTTTTCTCTGATTACCATTGTACGATTATTGTTCAAGCTATTTGTATGTTCAATGTTCTTGTTATAAATAAAAAATATTATTGAAAAAATAAAAAGAATGATGGCACTAAAACCAAAATGTAACACAATCTTCATTGCTTCTGACTTCATTAGTCACATAGGAAGTAGGGAAATGGATGTTCCCCCATCACCTTTGTGGACAGCTGACCTGACCACTTACAGTCGTTCCACATGGAGCAGTAAAGGGATTTGGGGACCTTCCTAGAGCTGTAAAAGTGATCGGGCAGCTGTAAAGACTCTTGAATTTTTACTCTAAAAAGTGGTACCAGGGTCACGGCGGCAGCCATGATCCTGGTATTCCCGCTTGCTCCCTGGTCCACTTATATATGGCCTCTGAGTAGCAAGCAGGTAAAGTTCACATATCCAGGCCTACAAAAATTGGCTAAGGCAAGAACAAAGCAAATACTTAATACTGATTGTATGCATTTGCAATAAAATTGTAAGAGACTATAGTTTCAATTACATTTTAAATGATTATAGCTAATTGGTAGTTATAATGTTTTTCTTTGCTTATTGTCATTGCTCTTTACAGTAGCATCTTGAATAAGACTACACAGTGCTTTATCATTTTGATGTGAAGAAAGAAATGACAATGATCATTTTCTGTGAACTCCGTTGCTGACTGGTCATCCGGCGCTCCGTGTTGTGCATTGTGCCATGTACCAGGTAACAGATGCTAATTTTAACACCAGCTGAAACTACTGAGAACACCTGATCTATTTTGGCCATTGACCACTGGATGTAAAGTCAAATAGCTCGGAGACCTTAAACGCTGCTGGCGGCTTGCCTGGCTTTCAGCGTTCAATTTACTGCTGTGTTTATACACTCAGATCATTACTGTTCAAAGGGTTTAACTTTGATCTGTGCATTGAATATTACCATTTTGTTACCGCTGTAACTGTGAGAATAATGCTGTTAATTAATCACAGACATTTATCAACAGACCCAGAGAGACCTAGGTCATTGTGTATATGGGCTGGAATTCTTTCTATTACAAGCTTATTGCTCTGGTTTACAGCATGTATATGAGTTATTAGAACTCTGCAACACTGAGCTGAGATGGTACCAACAAACACAGAGTCTGAAGACAAAGCACAAAGACATATCAGACTTTGATATTTGGTGATTTATCCACACTGGGCTTTTGTTAAAACATTCAGAAGGTCAAGCAAATACATAAGACCACCGAGCAGAGGGGAGAAGCAGAACACACGGGGGGGGGGGGGGGGGATTGGGTGATTAAGTAAGACACATTTCTGTCTGAGGGTATGTAGTCGTAAGCCTTGCAACAGTTTTACCATGTGGTACTACTGTTGTGCAAAATTACTGCCATATCGATATTAAGGAAGCTTGAGTTAAATTAAATCTCCTCCATGTGGCAATCATTGTGTTGTATGTGTAATTATTATATTAAATCTTTGAGACAATTTTGCTAAAAAATGTGTTTGATACATTTCCATTACTCTCCCAACTTCTCCAAATAGCTTCCCTGTCTGTAAATCTCCACTTCACAGAGGGTTGCGAAAGATTTATATACACCACTTACTAACACTTTATATGTACATGAATCTGTTGTATGTTTCAGCATTTGTTGCACTACTGGGAGACAGGTTTCTAAAGAGTATCTACAACACTCTATATGAGTTGTAATGGAATGAGTAATACAGTCATCCTCTATGTGCCTAGAATGTTGAAAATAGCCATTCTTAATTCCATTGCACATATTCCTGGAAAGGCTTTAGGATACTGGGTGCTGCAGCAACCACCAGATGGAGACCATGCATGACACAGTGTAGATATTTGCCAGCACACCATAGATATTCAAGTTGAGTCCAAACAGTTTTGTATTGAAGTACGATCACATCACAGCAAGAGAGCGCAGTGTTTTGGAGCCACACAGGACCGCTTTGTCAGGCATGTGACATGCCTGACAAAGGGGTCTTGCATGATTCTGAAACATTGCACTCCCTTGTTTGTGATGTGATCATACTTCAATAAAAACATGTTTGGACTCAACTTGAATATCTATGGTGTTCTGGTAAATATCTACACTGTGCCATGCTTGGTCTAGTCTCCATCTAGATGGATCTAAGCTGTAATATATTACATTTTTGTTCTTTGGTTTGGATAAACTTTAATCTTCGTCCCTTCTGTACACTTAAAACAACATTACTTATTATATTGACTTTGAGAACATTACTTATAATGTTGACTTTGAGAACAGATCCAAGATCTTTGTTGAAAAGAGAAGACAAAACCTTGCTTGTGTGGGAATTAACCTCCCGCAGCTGACTCTCTCACAACTCCTGTCTCCTTCCCCCACTTCCTACTCTTCCTTTTTCTTTTACGCTCTTGTCTTTTTCTCTTTTTATATGATATTTTTTCTTCTTCGTGGATCCGTATTTGTAAGACTCCTTGTTACCTTTTTCTGTACAAAATTGAAAAAATGATTTGGGCTGGTTCCGTGGCCTCACCCTATTACATAACTTTGGAGTTTTGGCTTTGACTCACCTTGACCATACCCGGCTCCGAGAGTCTATCTTCCTTACATCTAGCCTGGCATATACAAGATACCTTGGGTAGCCAGTAGACATAATGTCATCCTGGGTTTACAACGTTTCATCTTTTGTAATGAATATCTGTTATGCTGCATAATATACCTAAACTGTTTATATTGTGTTATATGTCCTTGAACCATGCCCTTTGACTAAATAAAAGATTTGAAAAAAAAACCTTACTTGTGAAATATTGGAATTGGATTTTTTTTTTTTTTTTATTCTATTAGAAATAATGTTTTTATTTTCCCAACGTAATGAGGCTTAACAATTTGAGGGCTCTAGGTACAATTCCTGATAGTGCTTAATGGGAGGTCTAGCACCTCTTGCTCACTTTCCTCTTGGACTGTTTCCAGGTTTCCTTTTACTTTAAATCGTTAATTTAGGCCAATCTGGAGGTAGAGAGGCAGGCAGATGATGTCATGAATTCCACCTGGGCCAATCAGAGAAAGCCTTGTATTCATTTACTAAAAAGCATTCAGTCTGGTTCTCTTTTTTAATTCCAGCAGCAGGTGAGAGGTTTCCCTTACTACTGCTGAAATAAAGCACCACTTACTGAATGTAGCAAATGCTGCTAAAGTCTCTTACAGCACTCACAGAGGCCATATCATTCTGTAATGGAAATCGTTGCGTGGACTAGCTTAAAGTAAAATGAAAGCCGGAATTCTACTTTAGTAAAAGCAAATACGCTGTTCACTTTGCAAGTGAAATTTCCTTTAGCTTAGTGAATGAGATGAAGCTCTGTTCACTTCCATCTTCCAATCATGTACAAGCAAAAATGTTGTTTTCTTTTTATTTTCCCTATATGTGCTTGGGTATTCTTTGCAAAGTGAATTTTTACCACATTCTCAAAGCTAAAATTCCTTTACAAAGTGAACAGTGTTTTGCTGTTGGTAAGTCAACCTCTATGCTTCCTCAGAGCAAGGCCTGCTACTGTGGCACTAAACAGACAATTTACTATCCATCGAGGGCAACCCCGAACCAACGCAAAAACTTACTGTGGTCCTAAATGGCCAGTTCTGGAATAGTGTTGGGCGAACAGTTCGGGATCAGTGCTCATAGCTCCATCCCACACTATAAAAGGTTCTTTCCCATAGGAACCTTGTAAGAGAACTGCTCTGGCGCACACACATCTGGCGCGCGCTCACGGGCAACAGCGGACTTACAGGGGGCTGATGCGCATGCACTCACGCAACGGACTGCGTGCATGCACAGGAGCGCGTCCCTAACTCCAGTTCAGACTGGATGGCCTATTTAAAGGGTGTCCTGACTCTCAAACAGCGCCGACTGGTCTTCAGCTGTATCCTGATCTTCTGATTCCTGTTGTACTCTGCCCGATACCTGTTGCTGACCCGGCTTTCCCTGACTCTGCCTCTGGATTCTGATACATTCCTGATTACCTGTACCTGATCTTGGCTTCTATTAGACCTTGCTTCTGCTCATGCCTTTGTACTTCGCTGCCTGCCCGGCTGTCCTTGAGACCCTGCTCCTGCTCTTCGCCTGGCTTAAACACTGCCTGTTGTCCTGCCTGTGCCACTGAGCCTACAACTCTATCTGCAAGTTCTGCAAGCAACACCTACAGGCACTCATGTTCCTCCTGGCCCTAGCCACCATCTGTTCCACCTTCAGTGGGGCTTGGGCTGGATATACAAGGAAGGCCGACCTCATCATATCAGACTCCTACCAGGTACGTGACAAACCTTTTGCAGCGTTGTTGGAGTGGAGTTTGCTACTAGCGAGTTAGTGTGTTCACTTATTGTGACTTTGAGTGTAGAGTGTTAGTGTAGTGTTAGTATAGTGTGTTGTGGAAATTTGTATTAATGTATGTTGTCAGATGTCCCCCAGTGTCAGTTTTGCTGTAATGCGCTCATATTAGCGTATTCGCACATACAGACGTTGGTGGAAAACCATTGGCTGCGTAAACCTTCCCATGGACATGGCAGATCTGTTTGCTCTTTTAAGGATGTTTGTTTATGCCTCACCAAGGGACTGGCCACTACATGGCGACCGCATCTAAACTCCTAAGTAAGCAGATCTGCGTACACTGAAACCATAGTATAACCATACAAAATTATGGCCCACTGAGCCATGATAGAGTATGGCTCGCATCATTAGTAGCAGTGGGAATGTGCACACGATCGTGTTCAGAGCCATGTAAGTAATTGTGAGTCCTTTGTGTCTCACAATTCGCTTGCCGCATGGCTCTGCACATGACCGTCTGCACACGTGACTACTGTATTTTTATTTGAATATATACGTGTGTGTGTGATTGGTTCTTTTGAAAGATTACAAGTGTCTGAAATTCTGAAGCCACCACCTTCCTTTGTTATCCATGTTTATAGTATAAATAAAAGGAGCCTAGCTATTCTCTGGAGGATTCTGCTAAGCTCGAGGTGATACCAGCATCTGTCTGTGTTACTTGGAGACATACAAGCACGCTTTCCCAGCATTATATGAGATAGCTGTTTTTGTGCTTTTAAGCACATAGAAATTATATGCTTATAGGGAGAAGCTTTGAATTTCCCTGACAAGTGTGTCAATATAGTGTGTCAGTATAGTGCGTTCATATAATGTCGCGTCATTGTAGTGTGTTAGCGTAGTGCAGTTTTTAGGACAGCATTATATATCAATTAGTGCTGTATACAGTGCTGTATACCATTATGTTTATATTTTTTGTCTTTTGCCTGCCCCCCTTTTTTAAATTGTCAGCCACAGTTTTTCTGACTGCGACTGTGGTGTTCCCATTTTTTTTTTTTACATATATGTGTCAGTATAGTGCGTCCGTATAGCTTTGAATTTCCCTGACAGTTTGGCAGGTCAAAGGAAGCCAACAGATCTTCCTAATTCAGCAGACCTCGAGGGGGAAGAGACATCCAGAACCAGACCAGCAAAGGCCCGCCTATGGTAAGACAACCATACTTCATTTTTTTGAACATTTTTGCTGTTCAGTGTTTGGGATCTTGATCTTGTCCACTGTATGGATAAGATCTGCTAGGCAAAGAACCTAATGTTTTTTTGTTGCTTTCTGTATAATGACGGGACTTTAATTATAGGTTATATTTTTGTCATTGTAAGTAGGTCTATTAATTAGGGAAGCACCTATATTTAAATCCTCTATAGGTCCCATTTAATACAAACTTAAAGTGAATGCTGTGTGTGACTGAGCAGGCTGTGTAACTGTATGCTGTGTAATAAGTTTGTGATGTATATGAGAAAAAGAAATGTATGAATTGATTACCTTTTGTATGGGACCATCAAGTAGATTGTTTAACTGACTCAAGACCCAGATGGTTTAGTGGACTTTGATGGTCATTTAGAAAAGGTTTTGTTTGGAAATGCCTGTCGCATATTCAAGTGGCCATGTGGCTGAGGGGGAAGGGCGGCCATGCATTGCTGGGACATGTCTTGCAGGATTCTAGACAATAGCATGGGGGGAGTTCTTTTGTTTTTTGTTTTTGAAAAGATCAAGCATGCAAGCAGCATTGTCTTGGTCCTGTGTATCTTGACCTTCCAACTTCCAGAGCCAAGTATTGTTTTGTATTTGGGAACAGGAGTGTATGTTTGAGCCGTGTTATTTTGTATTTCATTTAACTTTGGCATTTTCGGATGTGTTGTTTGGTTGGAGAGCCTATGTTTTAGGCCTCCTATGGGCCCTAGTTGATGTAGCCTAAAGTGTTTGTCTACAGTTGTGTTCATTTGATGTCTCAATTGTGTAATGTTTTTTGTGGGAGAAATTTTGGTCTTCTAGTGAAGAAATCTTGGTTTGTGCTGGTTTTGGCGGGATCAGCAACTGCATTTCAAATGTTTGTTTCACCATGTGGTCCTTTTGTTGTCGGCCATTTTGCTATCTACCATGTGGCCTTGGCTTGATTTTCGTTTGTTGCAACTGCCATTTTGTGTCTGCTGTGTTTTGGGTGGAATTGCTTTGCTTTTGGACCAGATTTAAAAAGGTGATTTTGGTTTGTAGAGGTGTGGATTTTATACTGTTTAGCCTGTAAATCATGCCAGTGAGTGGAAATTGCTCCAATTTCAGGGGTAAGACACCGGGAACTGAGAAACTGTTTTGTTTAAATGTTAAACTCACTGGTTCAAATTGTTTTTCCACTGTTGGATTTCAAAGACACCGTTTTGTCGTTGCAAATGGTGTAGGCACCATTTCCTTTTAAGTGAATTCAATCTTTTCAGGTTTAGCTATTTTTATACTTTTTACATACTTTTCAGTAAAGCTATTGCGTTTTTTTTGTATTGAATTTTGGTTTTAAGTGAAATCTCTACTTTGCATTAAATTTCAATAGATAGCAAGACTAACTTTTACTGAGTTTTTGTACTTTTAGCGGTGTGTGTTATTTTTTATTTTTAATTGTTTGGGAGTTTTCAGAGGGCAATTCATGCAAGTTGGTGGGAGGAGCTTGGGGTCTTTTGACTCATGTTTGGAAGTATGATGGAAACCATTTTGAGTTTTAAATTTAATTCCAGTTGTTTTGTGAAGTTTTATACTGTAATACAGTTTTGGGTAAACAGGAGGAAACATTATTGTTGTAACATCTAGGTACAGATAGAAGCCATAATATTGGTTTGAATAGTGGAGGATTTCATGGTGCTTTTTAGTTTGTCTGAAAAACATATTTACTGTATAGGGCTGTCGATAATTGGTTGGAGAGCATATAAATGTGAGGAGTAGATTCTAGCATACAAGGAGGCCGTGTATAATAATCGGAACATGCCGGTGCCAGTACTGTAAAAATAGTCACTAGGCAGTACTGCTCCGAAAGTTAGTGCAAGGGTGCCCTGGACACAGGGACATGTCATAATCAATTCGAATCGTCATAGGTAGGGATGAGCTTCGTGTTCGAGTTGAACCCATGATCGACTCGAACATCGTCTGTTCGCCCGTTCGCCGAATTGCGAACGATATGGGCCGTTCGCGCCAAATTAGTGTGGCGCGTCACGGCCGATAATTCACTGCGGCATCGCAGTGCATTGCTGGCTGATGATTGGCCAAGCATGCACTATGACCTGCATGCTTGGCCAATCACAGCGCCATCTGTAGAGAGAGCTGTAATTGGCCAAAGCCAGGGTGGCTTTGGCCAATTATGGCTCAGGGGGTTTAGTACACGCCCCACACTATATAAGGCCGCCTGCACGGCGGCCCTGTGTAGTGTGTTCTGGCGTTGAGAGACAGAGAGACAGTGTCATTTGATTTAAGTTAGATAGATTAGGCAGGATAGTCAGTCAGTTAGCTGCACTTACAGTGTATTGTGTATATATATGCATCCCAGGTGTTGAATATATATATATATATATATATATATATATATATATATATATATATATATATATATATATACACTGTATTCAGTTTAGCTAGATCTGTTCCTGTTATTATCTTCCTGCTGACAGGCAGGCAGGTGTTGTTACAGTACAGCTACCTGAAGAAAATTGCTGGTGTTCTTCTGATCCTATTAGTACCACAGTCAGGCAGCTACACTATTTACAGTTAGTGTAGTGCGTCCTCCTCACAGTGTTCAGCTAAAGATACAAGTTAGTGTAGTGCACAGTGTTCAGCTAAAGCTACAAGTTAGTGTAGTGCGACCTCTGCACAGTGTTCAGCTAAAGCTACAAGTTAGTGTAGTGCATCCTCTGAACAGTGTTTAGCTAAAGCTACAAGTTAGTGTAGTGCACAGTGTTCAGCTAAAGCTCGAGGTGATACCAGCATCTGTCTGTGTTACTTGGAGACATACAAGCGCGCTTTCCCAGCATTATATGAGATAGCTGTTTTTGTGCTTTTAAGCACATAGAAATTATATGCTTATAGGGAGAAGCTTTGAATTTCCCTGACAAGTGTGTCAATATAGTGTGTCAGTATAGTGCGTTCATATAGTGTCGCGTCATTGTAGTGTGTTAGTGTAGTGCAGTTTTTAGGACAGCATTACATATCAATTAGTGCTGTATACAGTGCTATATACCATTAGGTTTATATTTTTTGTCTTTTGCCTGCCCCCCTTTTTTAAATTGTCAGCCACAGTTTTTCTGACTGCGACTGTGGTGTTCCCATTTTTTTTTTTACATATATTTACACAGATTTTACATTTCTGTGAGCGTCAGTCCTCAATTTAAAGCGCACCTAACACCACTTTTCATTCAATAAAATGCATCCAATCACACATTTCCCAGTTTCTATAAAATTTTGGTAATAAGCCCCCCCATCATGTCTGGGAGGCCAACAAGGAGAGGCAGACATTCCTATGCCACTATGAGGAGACCAGCAGCGTCTGTGTCCACAGGCAGAGGTGGACATGGTCCATCCTCAGGCATGGCATATTTGTCTCTGTTTAGTGATGCGCCCATGCTATCCAGACACAGCATGCAGAGGTGGTGGTGGACTGGTTTACTAAACCATCCTCATCCTCCTCATCCTCTATCACCAAAGCTAAGACAAGTGCACAGTCCACCGCAGCTGTCAGTGCGGCTTATTCTGCCTCCTTGTCCACAGCCACTCCTGCCATAGACCCAGGATCATACATGGAGGAGTCAGCTAAATTATTTGAACACAGTGTCAGTCACTTGCTTCTTGACGATGCACAGGTATACCCTTTTTATGGCCAATAACTTGCATAAATGTCTTCAAAATTGGCACTTTTGGTTTTTCAAGTTCGGGTCCCATAGACTTTAACAGGCTTCAGAGTTTGGGTCCGTACTTTTGCAATGTTCCAGAGTTCTGGCGGAAACTGAACCGGGAGGTGTTCGGCCCATCTCTACTCTGAAATAGTGATTTCATAGTAAGTTACCTTTTTTCAGTTTATCTAGTTATTTGATATGTTTACTCCAAACAGATATAAAAGACTTACATTAGTACAGCTGTGTATTCATTATTACATTATTACAAGCAGCATAGGAACCTGAAACTGATTTAATATCAGAGTCCTACAACTCCCTGTTCCCCGTACAGCAGAACTTAGAATGAGAAAAGGAGAAGTAGCATAAGGAGCCAATCAGTTGTGCTAAAATGCTAATGTGCCAGCAAGTGACATGCTGATAGGAGGAGAAACAATAGGGGCAGAAAGTTTATGAACCTACTGCTTCTTTTTTCACTGTCCAGTCACAGGCTGGAGGAGGACAAGACCTATAAGTGTTACCTAACTACAGCAGATAAAAACTAGGTCTCTTACCCTGCCAGACAGGACTGTGCTCTGTGGTATAATTGTACAAAACTGGCCAGTGGGCTTGTGGGCAGGGTCTACTCACCCTGCACGCGAGGACACCTTTCACGCAGAGTGCAGTCATGTGGAGAATTAACATTAAGGCATTTCCCCAACTTGAGATGAGTCTTCACTGTGTGCAGTAATAAAATACAGAGTTCCTCTGAAAAGTGACTTGTCACATGTAACTAGACACTGTAACGTGTATGTTGCATTAGTAGGGACATGCTGAGCCTATTCCCATTCTATCAGTCCAGTGTACCTCTGTTACTGCACTTCCAGTAACAGAATGGGGTCCCGCGATGCACCTAGTGCAGACCTCATGCGTGCACTTATTAACTCTTTACTTCTCGTACCTCATGACCAGGCCATAGATCTCTGTATGCATTTTTGTATCCGGTTGCAATGTGATACCGATCACTAGGGAGGGAGTCAGACACCAACCCCTTCGCTACCGGAGGACCTGTCACCTTACCAGGTACCACGCCTAACGGTTGCTTTGTGTCTTGATCTTGTGCTTGGTCACCCTTAGCAACTACATTCTTCCTTCTTGTCTTGCTGGGATAATCCTTTATAGTGGTATTACTTCATACTCCGTAGTGCTTTACAGAACCTGGTTCTTTAGCCACACCAGGAACCAACATGCACCCCTTTGAATACCGTCAGACCAGGCTTAGAATCATTAATATACCTTTACTGAACAAGTGTGTCATAACAGTTCCTTCTCCCTAACCGTAACTATCATAGACTGGCTGCCCAGGCATACCTCTGTGAGGTGAGAGTCCATTATGGCATTGTCCATGACTTGAATGTCGCTGAAAGTCCTGGTGTCTTTAGGCGACTGCAAGGCACAGCAGCCCCGATACTACATACTGAACAAAACCAACCAGTCTAGCTAGGAAGCCCCTGGACCTCAGCCTTCCGCCTTCTTATAACACAGGTGGGCTTGCTAGGACCAAAAGCCCAGCAATGGTTAACCCTTTCCCCAGCCAACCGCTAACTCGCTAGAACTAACAGGCTGAACCTACAGGCTGAATGAAAATAACAAACAGGTTCCATCATCCACACAAATAAGATGGATGGAGGTACCCCTCCCCGCAGGAGATTGGATTCTGACAGCGGCATGGGTAGCTGTTAGAATACACTGATCAGTGACTGCAGCTGCTGATTGAGAAAAAATGTCCAACACGTCCCTTCCATTTAATCTGGATTAGCGGTAATAAAAATCCTTTGGTGGGTTAAGAGGCCCCTTTGTTTGTATTTTATCTGTGTTATTAGCTGTTTGCCTGGAGTTCTGCTTTATTACTGTTAAATCTGTTCCCTACAGGGTCCCAGATGAAAAGCCAGATGAAAAGCACTGGAAACAAATGAACTGTACATTGACCGCCTGATCCCCACTTGGTTTTAACTCCTACCTTGTCTAGTGCAACATCAGAAGCCGCACAGTCAATTTACTTACCCCTGATTTTATGTGCATACATGTACATGATTGCACACAGGCTGCACACGCACCCACACAAACATGCACATGCAAATGCATCTATTTACAGATGAAAAGTCTTATGGGCAAGCTGGGAAGCGTGTTCATTAAAAAGGCAAAGTAAATAAATGCCTTCTGACTGGGTGACCTGAAATCCACGCACAGATGAGAGAGAAATGGTTGTGTTCATGGGTGAATTCATTTCCTTCGTATATTGGCTTCCTTAATGTTCTGCCTCTGACTCCCATGGCTCGCACAAATTGTACAACTCCAGCCTTTTCAAGAACCCTGATGCTTGTAATTTATTTTTTTCTATGTAGAACAATTTGAGCAGAGCAATAATGCTCTTTGTAGGGGTGATTTATATTTTATAGCCCAGGTCTCAATTTTAAACAATGCGTTCAAGCCTTTATGCCTGGCGACCTGCTTTCCCTTTACAGTGCGGACTTCTGCCGGCTGCGTTGTTGTATTTCATTGGACTGGGGGGTCTCATTAAGCTTGCTTTTCACAGAGCCCTTTTCTTTTTCTTCTCCTAATGCCGAGGATCAGAAGCAGCAAGAGAATTGGGGTGTCTATACAATGTACAAAATGTGTTTGTTAAAATGTCACTTTTTTTTCTATACTTCATAACATTCAGGCATTTTCACTGGAGAAAATGGCCTATTCTGCAATGAAAAGCTTGATTTACAATGGGGGTGTAGCTGGTTTGCCCTTTGGTCGGGGGGGGGGGCATGTATTACATAAGAAGGGGGTCTTATGGCTTCTAAGGTGATCTCGCCACAGACCATTTGATCAGCGGCCCCAAGAAAGATGCAAAAGAAGTTCAGTTACAATCATAGCATTCAAGAGAAAATGCTGCCTGCCACAGAATATCAGTGAAATGATTGTCAGGGGAAGTCAGAGAGAAAAAGTCGACATTTTTTAGGGTTACAGTATTCACTAAAAGCAGAATAAAAGGTCAGATTCACAAAAGATTAGCGAGTGAAGTGGTGCCATGTCTATCACATGAGATTGCTTCTTCATTTTCTCATGATTCATCATTCCCATACAAAAATATCAGTGGATATACAGTAGATGCCAGCAAAAGAAAACAAATAACACAGCAATTAAAAGTTAACATTCATTGTAAGTGGATATACTGTAAATTGAAGTGAACCTATAGCCAGGTTATGGATTAATTTTTACATATTTTTAGCAAGTATTACATGAACTTTAAAGGAGAATTTCACTATTTGAAAAAATAATCAATGCACCCATATTGCAAAAAGCAAAAATATGTACTTACATTTTTTTGGACATACTTTTTTTGCATTGAAGCCTGCAAAGCATTGCAACAATGATTAGTGAATTGTGGGTGCAATGCTCTGGCCCTGCAAATTCCTACTGAGGTATGGAGCTTCAGTTACGGAGCTGGAGGTAGTATCATTAGAGTACAAGTGTGGTGGCATCACTGCACTTGTGCTCAATTGACAACTACAGTCCCTCTACTATAGTGCCACATACCATACTTCCTGGCAAGGTACCCTCCTCCTCATGTTGAGGCCATGTGGCCTGGTATGGTTTGAGAATGGGGCACACACTTACTGCAGGGAATTCCCAGCCACTTTACCCACCAATAAACAGACCAAACCAAAATTAGGAGTCAAAATGGTCTTTGCAGACTTTTATTAGCATATAGCAACAATATCACAAGAATATCACACCATTCCTTTAAAACAGAAACAGTGAAAAGGTTGTTGATATTTGAAGGCACTAAACACATCTCTAGTTTTGTATCTGTGTATCTGTGGCCCCCAGCCGCACCACACCTGCTTGGAAACAATGTCCCAAGTTACCGCAGAGACCTCCATGTCCCAAATTGCCAGTTTACCCAACATTACTGCAATGCACTCAAGAACACCATACCACTGATTTTTTACCACTTCCAAAGTCCACCACCGCCAGTCTACTTTGATGACCAACATTTTAACCATTCCAAGGAAAGGGAGGGTGGGTGGTAAGTTCCTTTTCGGTTCATTGACCAACAACTGGATTTGAAACTCATCACCCTTCCTGAAATCTCCGAAGCACCTCCTAGGCAACTATAGACACCAATTAGGTAAGTGATTAGAAAACGTAGGCCAAACATTAACCCTCTAAAATGCGTCTGCCCTATGATTTACATAGTCCTGTATGTCCTTTACCTAAATATATATATATATATATATACTAGTACTGCACATGTGATCAATTCAGACAGCAGTTATTTGATCGCTTGACAATTTGATTGAGAGCATAAGCAACTGTAGCAGTTACCATTAATAGTTAAAGCGGAACTAAACCCATCACTTTAACAGTTAAAAAAAACTGTTACATTCCCGGCATGCTGGGAATGCTAACTGTCACATTTGCTTGAGCTTTCAACCAAACTGTCAAGCCATCAAATAACTGCTGTCATAACTGATCACATGTGCAGCACCATGGCAATTACTGATCAAACAAAGGCCAAGATGGCAGCCTCATTGGCTGAAAAAGATAACGTTAAAAGAATTGTAAAAAAAAAAAAAAAATTAAAATAAAGTTTCCCTTCATCTTGACTTACTGAAGCTTGCTGGATTGCCTGGGCAACCACTGATTTATCACTTAGTGTTAATATATATATATAGATATTAAACAATATGTAGTGCACCCTCGAAGAAACAGCAGGTGAAATGGAATTCCCCACCCTGCACAGTCATGCACACCGAATTTCCCAAAGTCAGAAAAAAGTCCAGTACTTTGTTTTGTTATTTTATTGAGGGATTAGAACTTGTATGGAGAGTAGGGGTATTATGGGATGCCCACTTGACTTTAGACAACTACAAGGACAACTTCTCCTATATACACTCCTCACTTCCTCCAGCACACTTGCTTGCAGAAAAAAACTCAGCTGAGACACTTTTAGTGAATTTGACCAGACACTAAGCCAGATTAAAGCAAAAGCCATTTACAGGCAGGGCCCCTGGGCCCCTTGGTTGTGTAGCAAAGTCCAGTGTCCAGCTTATGTCCCTGTGGCTACGGATCTCAGCACCTCCTCAGGGACTGCCAGCCCACCTGGCTGCAGCTGCCCCTTTCACTAGCCCTCCTGGCTCATTCTCCACAGTACCAGACTGACACTCTCACTCCACAGTCCACCAGACAAGGGGCACCCTCAAGGGCCACTGACAGCCTCTTCAGCACACCATCTCCATCTTCCACCCAACTGCCCCTGCTGGCAAGACTCATGAGTATTTCTTGGATGGCCTGCCCATTTTGCTGGGGATTGTCTGGGGCCCTCATTAATACTCCAAGTAGCTCCTCCTAGACTCCACTCTCTACTTCTGGAAGTTTCTCCAAGATTCTAGAAAGCAGGGGGACTCACCAGAGATGCTGCTTGCTGAGTCATCAAGCCTTCCTGTGTCACTCAGCCCTGATCCAGATTCAACCCAGGCCTGGCTCTCAGCCAGGCCAAATTTCCCTACACTAACAGCTAACTATACACACTTAATCTAGCATACTAGAGGGTGCTACAAATATTATTTTCATGTTAATTACAGATGTATTTATCATCCACAAATACATTGTACAAAACATACCATTACAAACACAACAAGGTAATCAGCAGTCCAATCTCGTTGACCGTTTCCTCCTAATCTAGCCCTTAATGTTAGTCTTTATTTATTTGCTTCTCAGTCACTGTAGCCGAGATACGGATACATAGCATTTAGCTGAAATATGGAATTGTCTGATGCTGACGCACAGAATTTGATTTGCTCACTGACAGGCCTTGATAAGTATGAGGAAAGTCTAGATCCTGGTATCTTATAAAAGATTTTAGACGCTTAAGCTGCTTACTCCATGTAATCATTTGTATGTCTCTGATCGGAATTTTATACAACTGAAGCTTTTTTCCTACAGTATAACATCTGTGGCAGCCAGCTACCGAGCTGCATGTAAATAGATGGCTCCTCCTTGGTAATGGTTTCATTTTTCACAGCTGTTGGAAAAAGAAGAGAAAAGAAAAGGGAGATAACAGCACAACTCTCAGATTAGAACAAAACCATCAAAGGTGAGCTTTAAAAATAAACATCTCTATTCATCCTGAATATTGATGTGCTAGACTCCTTCATAATCAGGCACAAGTCATAAATATTAATCATCCACACAAGACAGGTGGAAAATTCCAAGGGTGCAGTAATTAGAAAACTGTTTTGTCTTTTTTTTTTTTTTAGTTTTGTAGTTAAACCGACTGATCTGTTTAAACTCAAATCTAACCTGCACTGGGTGGAATCAGAAGAACCCAGAGAATTTGAGGATAATAATGTTCACGTCCTACAGTTCTCTCTCATCATTTTGTTAAGAGGATGTAAACACAACTTCCTTCTTCCCTTCCCCTCTCTCTCTCTCCACCTTCTTCTTCTCTTTAATCCCCTCTCATTCCTTCCTCTCTTTCTTCTTGCTCTCCTTTCTTCCTCTCTTTCTTCTTGCTCTCTTTTTCCTTTCATCCTTTATTTTGAACAGGCAAGAAAATGATGACAGCCTCAAATCCTTGGGTTTTTGGGCACTCGGGAGGCAGTGGTACAGTCGCTTTATGAATAAGACCTTATGCACATAGGTGGTTTGGCTAGACATGTGCAGAACGAAAAATTTATTTTGTTTTAACTTGTTAGTTACATTAATTTATTTAATTCATTTTTTAAATTTGTTTCATTTATTCTAATTCAAATCGATTCAAATTTTCCAAATTCGGTCGAATTGAACTCAATTCAGCTGAATTAGGAAAATTCTAATCGATTCAAATTTAAATTCCATTTGAATTCCATTCTAAATCAAATTTGTTCTATTCAAAATTTGAATTTTGGAAGATGACTACGGTATATTCTTTCTATTCCATTCTAGTCTATTGTTTTTTTCTATTCTATTCTATTATTTTCTATTCTATTCTTTTATTTTAAATTCTATTCTTTTCTTTTCTAATATCTTTTATTCTTTTCTATTCAATTTGAATTCAAATTTATTCTTTTAAAAATCTGAATTTCGTAAGATGGTTTTATTGTTGTATTCATTGTATTCTATTCTATTCTATTGTTTTGTTTTTCTATTCCATTCTATTATTTTCAATTATTTTATTTTCTATTCTATTCCTTTCTATTCTCTTCAAATTCTGATTTATTCTATTCTAAATTCAAATTTTGGAGGATTGTTACTTATTTATTTATTTTATTTCAGGTACTTATATAGTGCCGTCAATTTACGCAGCGCTTTACATATACATTGTACCCGGAGTAAACCCACGCAGGCACAGGGAGAACATGCAAACTCCAGGCAGGTAGTGTCGTGGTTGAGATTCGAACCAGCAACCATTTTTACTGCTAGACGAAAGTGTTATCCACTATACCACTGTTATAAGAAAAAATGTATCCGAATTTTAAATCGGAACAAAACGAACCACACATGTCTATATTTAGCCCATCAGTGTCAAATCTTGTCATTTTCAGGCACCCAGGAGGCAAAGGTGGACCATCCAGCCCTGCTACCTACAACCTGTCAAAATTCATGACAGTGAGAAATGCGCAGTTGCTTGATATTAGCTGGATGCTGTACCGTGCTGTGCTCACGTTTATGGCTGTATGCGTCCAGGGATGTATGCACTGAATGCAAAATCCTTGCATTCAGGGCATATGCTCATAAACACATATGGCCTTAAATGTGAGGATCGCTTGGTACAACGTCCAGCTACCACCACGTATTTCAGCCTGTCAAAGATTTTGACAGGCCGGAGACAGTGGGGCTGGATGTTGCACCTGTGTCTATCAGGTACCCTAAAACACCAGGAATTGACACTGAAAAGTCAAGCCGCCCATGTACAACTCAATCCTAAACTCAATCATAAACAGAAAGACTCCAACTCTTTTTTCAATACAGGGAAAACAACAGCAATCAGATAAGGATTGGAACATGTCCGATCATTTTCCATTTTCTTCCCAAGATCTGTAATAAATACTATACTCAGCTGCTCCATTGACAAGGGCTTGCTCCCCAGTCAGGCTGGAAATGGCCAAATCATGTGATTGTTATTTTAGTTTTTTAAGTTATAGCATATCTTGTATTAATGAAAACAAGCAAATCTTGTACTAGTTAAATAATTACATAGTTATGTAAGGTATGAAACATGCCTATCATTTAGAAAAAGATAATGCATCAAATATGATGGTGATCCCAAGGAAAACAACATACAAAAGACCCATGTTATCCTGGTACAATTTGATCTAACAAGAAAAAAGCATCCTTAAAGGCATCCTTATAGTATATATGAACGCTTGCCTTGTAAAACAACACGATCAGTTTACGTCAAAATGTTTGTGTATACATATAAAAAAATATATAATTTTTTTTTATTTTTTATGTGATCACATAACCCTGTTCTCAGCTACATAAAAGGCTTAGAGAGGTAGGGGTGGAGAAACAGCATAACACCGATCTTCTCGGTGAATGACTGTGCAGTGGGGAATGTATCAGCACAAGTCTGATCATTGGAGGACAGGCAGGCTGTGCTACTAGCACAGTCAGAAAACTGACTACGCTGGGATGGATGAGCTCTCATGCCTAGTGTGGTCTGTTTGAGATAGGAAAGCAGAGAGGCTGGCAGGATCACCAGGTATTTCACACAAAGAAAGCAATGCAAAGAGAACAGGATATTTTTTAACACAAGTACAGTGCCTTGAAAAAGTAGTCATACCCCTTGAAATTTTCCACATTTTGTCATGTTACAACCAAAAACGTAAATGTATTTTATTGGGATTTTACGTAATAGACCAACACAAAGTGGCACATAATTTTAAAGTTGAAGGAAAATTATAAATGGTTTTCAAAATAAATATGTGAAAAGTGTGGAGTGCATTTGTATTCAGTCCCCCTGAGTCAATACTTTGTAGAACTACCTTTCGCTGCAATTACAGCTGCAAGTCTTTTTTTGGGAATGTCTCTACCAGCTTTACACATCTAGAGAGTGACATTATTGCCCATTCTTCTTTGAAAAATAGCTCAAGCTCTGTCAAATTGGATGGACAGCAATTTTCAAGTCTTGCCACAGATTCTCAATTGGATTTAGGTCTGAACTTTGACTGGGCCATTCTAACACATGGATATGCTTTGATCTAAACAGTTCCATTGTAGCTCTGGCTGTGTTTAGGGTCATTGTCCTGCTGGAAGGTGAACCTCAGCCCTCAGTCTCAAGTGTTTTGTGGACTCTGTCTCTGCTGTCCCTGCTAAAGAAAAGCATCCCTTACAACATGATGCTGCCACCATCATGTTTCACGGTGGGAATTGCGTGTTCAGGGTAATGTGCAGTGTTAGTTTTCTGCCACAGATAGGGTTTTGCTTTTAGTCCAAAAACTTAAAGTATGGTCTCATCTGATCAGAGCAACTTCTTCCACATGTTTGCTGTGTTCCCCACATGGCGTCTGGCAAACTACAAACAGGACTTCTTCTGGTTTTCTTTCAACAATGGCTTATACCCCTGCATGTTGTAATTGTTGAATAAAATTCAGTAAAATGCTTGCTTATAGCAATGTAATTCATTGTTATTAGCAAACACGTGTAAAAAAAAAAGTAGGAATAGGAAAAATCCTGATCACTTCCCCAGAGCAGTACAATGTTACCATGGTAACATTATATTGCTCTGGTCATAGTGTGCTACAAAAAAATGTAAAAACAAAATGTAATAAAAAATTATATATATATATTTTTTTCATGCCTGATCACCCCCACGCCAGTTATATGATGGCTCTGTACTGCACTGGTGACAGTATGTTAAAAAACAAAAAATTGTGAAACATTTATTTTTTAAATGTCCTAATTTTCCAAAAAATTATGACAAAAAATTCCAACTTAAAAAAACCTGCCATGCCTCTTACTAAATACCTTGGACTGTCTACTTTCCAAAAAGGGGGGTATTTCTACTATCCTGGCATTTTAGGGCCTCAAGAAATTAGACCGTCAGTACATCAGGACTGATCAATTTTTAGATATACAGTGCCTTAAAAAAGTATTCACACCCCTTGAAAACCGTAAATGTATTTTATTGGGATTTTATGTGATAGACCAACACAAAGTGGCACAGAATTGTGAAGTGGAAGGAAAATGATGAATAGTTATTATTTTTTTTACAAATAAATATATGAAACGTTTGGCGTGCATTTGTATTCAGCCCCCTGAGCCAATACTTTGTAGAACCACCTTTCGCTGAACTTACAGCTGCAAGTCTTTTTGGGTATGTCTCTACCAGCTTTGCACATCTAGAGAGTGAAAATTTTGCCCATTCGTCTTTGCAAAACAAAATAGCTCAAGCTCTGTCAGATTGGATAGGGAGCATCTGTGAACAGCAATTTTCAAGTCTTGCCAATTGGATTTAGGTCTGTATTTTCACTAGGCCATTCTAACACATGAATATGCTTTGATCTAAACCATTCCACTGCAGCTTTGGCTGTATGTTTAGGGTCGTTGTCCTGCTGGAAGGTGAACCTCCGCCCCAGTCTCAAGTCTTTTGCAGACTCTGACAGGCTTTTTTCTAAGATTGCCCTGTATTTGGCTCCATACATCTTCCCATCAACTCTGACCAGCCCTGCTGGAGAAAAGCATCCCCACAACATGATGCTGTCATCACCATGTTTTAGGTGTGGGATGGTGTGTTCAGTGTTAGATTTCCGCCACACATACCGTTTTGCTTTTGGGCCAAAAAGTTCAATTTTGGTCTCATCTGACCAGAGCACCTTCTTCCACATGTTTACTGTGTCCCCATATGGCTTCTCGCAAACTGCAACAGGGACTTTTTATGGATTTCTTTCAACAATGGCTTTTTTCTTGCCACTCTTCTATAAAGGCCAGATTTGTGGAGTGCACGACTAATAGTTGTTCTGTGGACAGATTCTCCCACCTGAGCTGTGGATCTCTGCAGCTCCTCTAGAGTTACCATGGGCCTCTTGGCTGCTTCTCTGATTAATTCTCAATTTGCCTGGACTGTCAGTTTAGGTGGACGGCCATGTCTTGGTAGGTTTGCAGTTCTGCCATACTCTTTCCATTTTTGGATGATGGATTGAACAGTGCTCCATGAGATGTTCAAAGCTTGGGGTATTTTTTATAACCTAACCCTGCTTTACACTTCTCCACAACTTTATCCCTGACCTGTCTGGTGTGTTTCTTGGACTTCATGATGTGGTTTGCTCACTAAGGTTATCTAGCAAACCTCTGAGGGCTTCATAGAACAGTTGTATTTATACTGAGATTAAATTACACACAGGTGGACTCTAATTACTAATTAGGTGACTTCTGAAGGCAATTGGTTTTACTAGATTTTATTTAGGGGTATCAGAGTAAATGAGGCTGAATGCAAATGCACGCCACACTTTTCACATATTTATTTGTAAAATAATTTGAAAATCATTTATCATTTTTCTTCCACTTCAAAATTATGTGCCACTTTGTGTTGGTCTATCACATAAAATCCCAATAAAATACATTTACGTTTTTGGTTGTAACATGACAAAATGTGGAAGATTTCAAGAGGTATGAATACTTATTCAAGGCTTTGTATATATCATAGTTTGTGGACTCTATAACTTTCCGGAATACTAAATAATATACACTGATTTGGGTTATTTTCACCAAGGAAATGTAGCAGAATGCATTTTGGCCTAAAGTTAAGAAGAAAGATTATTTATTTGCAAAATTTTAGATCAGAAATGAAGAAAAACATGTTTTTTTTTCAAAATGTGTAGTCTTTTTTTTGTTTATTTAGCAAAAAAAAAAAAAATTCAGTGGTGATTAAATACCACCAAATGAAAGCTCTATTTATGTGAACAAAATAATACAAATTTTGTTTCAGTACAGTGTTGTATGATCGCGCAATTTTCAGTCAAATTGCGACAGAGCTGAAAGCTGAAAATTGGCCTGGGCAGGAGGGGGTAAAAGTGCCAGGTATTGAAGTGGTTAAGTACCCCAAACTTCTCCTTTGACCACTTCCAGACCAGTTTTACTGCGGCAGGTTGGCTCGGCTGGGCAAACCGACATTACTTTACGTCGATTCGCCTTTTGGCCACTAGGGACGCGCGCCCGATGACTGCCGGGTACGCGTGATCGCTCGTGACAGAAAGAGAACCGGAATTTGTGTGTGTAAACACACAGATCCCGGTTCTCTCAGGGGAGAGGAGACAGATCGTGTGTTAATACTAAGTATGAACAACGATCTTTCTCTTCCCCTAGTCAGTCCCATCCCCCCTACAGTTAGAACACACCCAGGGAACACAGTTAACCCCTTGATCGCCCCTAGTGTTAACACCTTCCCTGCCAGTGACATTTATACAGTAATCAATGCATTTTTATTGCACCGATCGCTGTATAATTGTCAATGGTCCCAAAAATGTGTCAAAAGTGTCCCATTTGTCCGCCGCAATATCGCAGTCCCGATAAAAATCGCAGTTCGCCACCATTACTAGTAAAAAAATAATAATAATAAAAATGCCATAAATCTATCCCCTATTTTGTAGATGCTATAACTTTTGCGCAAACCAATCAATATACACTTATTGCGATTTAAAAAAAAAAAAAATATGTAGAAGAATACATATCGGCCTAAACTGAGGAAAAAAATTTTTTTTTGAAAAAAAATGTGGGATATTTATTATAGCAAAAAGTAAAAGATATTGGGGGTTATTTACAAAAGGCAAATCCACTTTGCACTACAAGTGCAAACTACAAGTGCAAAGTGCACTTGAAAGTGCAGTCGCTGTAAATCTGAGGGGTAGATCTGAAATGAGGGGAAGCTCTGCTGATTTTTACTTCAAAAGATTTTTATTTTGAGAAAAAGCAATTATACAAAACAGAAATATACTTTGTCAAGTATAAGCATTAAGGAAAAGAGCAGTGTCTAAGCAGTAAATACTGAAACAGTTGCCTTCAGCATGAACTACATGTAGTCAAGGACTCCGGGGGTCTATAAGTAGTCTAGCACAAATAAGGGTGTCAGAGAAAGCTATATCCTGCCATTCATGGGACATTCCTCTACCCGGCACCCCAAATGGGAGCACACTGTGCTGGGGCGAGGGACCCCCAAACGATCTCTAAGGTCTGAGCTCTCCCAGTGAAAGCTCATACCCCATTAAGGTTACATCTCTGAGAGCTGAAGGGTAGTGTAGAGCTACAGGGGGAGTGGGAAATGAACAACTCTTTGCCCCGTCACTATGGTTGACACTGAACATGAACAAATCTGAGCAAACAAAGTACCCATGGAACTAAAAATAACACCAAGGTCTAGAGGAGACCTGAAGAAGAGAGAATAGGAGGAAAGAAGAAAGAAAGAAAAGGAGGGAGGGGAGGGGGGAGGGGAGGAACATCACTCATGTGTTTCAGATATGCTTTATGTGGATCTATTAGGAGGGCCTAAAGCTACTCCTACCAATCGAGCCCATGGATTCCAGATACCCTCAAATTTCTTCACAGTATCCTGGACTATACTAGTGAGCTTTTCCTTGGACATTATCCAGGATATTTTCCTTTTGGCTGCTGGGAGAGATACTCCCGGCTGTTTCCAGGCTCTGGCGATCATGAGCTTAGCTCCCAGCAGCACAAAGTGAGCCAGTCTGCGAGAGGATTTAGGGATCCCCGGGATCGGGGCGTTAAGAAGGGCCACCAAAGGAGTTCTGGGAATCCGAGACTCCAACAGCTCTTCCAATATATTAAATATTATTTTCCAGAAGGAACAAATTCTGGGGCATTCCCACCAGATGTGAGACATTGTGCCCTTGAGTTGACAACCTCTGAAACAGAGAGGGTCAGCCGTTGGATAGATTGAGGCCAGTCTAATCGGGGTATGGTACCATCTGGAGATCACTTTCAGGCTGGCCTCCACTAAAGTGGTATTGAGGACACCCTGGAAGGATTTGAAACAGGACCTCTGCCAATTTTCCAAGTTCAATTTAAATTGGAGCTCGGACTCCCAGGCCTCCATAAAAGTCATTTTTGAGCATGGCGCGGTAAGTGATGAATACATCACTGAGATCCCACCCCTCTGGTCTCTGGGTTGACCACACCACATTTCATAGTCATAAAATTTTGGGGGGAAATCTTTGTCTTTACATAGCGATTGCAAGAAATGGGAAATTTGGCTGAACGGAAAGGTTTCGGATAAGGGCATATCTAGCGTTTTGGTGCAGTGTTTTAGGGTGAATTGGCCTGCGGCCGTGAAAAATTGTCCTATCTTGTATAGGCCTTTATCCACCCACCACTTGAAAGCCATAACATTTTTCCCTGGAGGGAAGTCTGGGTTATTATAAATATGAGTGAGGGGTTTGTATGCTACCAGTCTGGCAGCTTGGTAGTATTTGTAAAGGTGGGGTAGACCTAGTCCTCCTTTTTTCCTATGTAGCTAAAGGGTTCTTTGGGGAATTCTGTATCCCGCCTTACCCCAAATGAACTTTAGAAGTTTGTTTTGGAAGGATCTAATATGGTCTCTCCGGAGAGGGATGGGTAAGGCACGAAAAAAATATAGCAATCTGGGGAGTAATGTCATTTTAACTGAATTTACCCTCCCCAACTAAGAAATATTATTACGGGACCAGGTGTTTAGGTCTGTTTCCAGCTTACGGTACATGGGAGGGTAGTTATGGGCGTATAGAGTTTCAGTTTTAGCTGTTAAGTTAATACCTAAGTATTTGATGGAAGAATCGCTCCATTTGAAGGGAAAGTTCTGTCGTAAGAGATTAACAGTCTTGGGTTTTAGTGAGATGTTGAGTGCTCGTGACTTTGAGTAATTAACTTCTAAACCATACAGTTTGGTGAAGGCATCTAAGGTTTTGCATAAGTTGGGAAGGGAGGTTACGGGGGAGGTGAGAAAGAGCAGGACGTCATCCACATATAGCCCGCATTTGTGAGTTTGGGAGCCGCAAGTCACTCCCTTGATGTTTGGGTCATGAGGAATTGCAATAGCAAGCGTTTCAATGGCCATTGCAAATATTATTGGCGAGAGTGGGCACCCTTGTCTAGTCCCTTTTTTAATTGTAATGGGTTTGGATTAATATCCTTGCAGGTGTATACTAGCACTGGGGTTGGAGTAAAGCTCCTGTATCAGACCGAGAAATCTTTGTCCAAAGCCCCAGCGCTCCAACGTGGCAAAAATGTATGGCCAGGAGACCGAGTCGAAGGCCTTTTGTAGGTCCAACGACAGGAGCATACCGAATTGTTTAAGACCTCCCGCCCAATTAGTTTGAAGGATGGAGACCAAGTCTATGGCCCGCCTTATTTGGTCTGGGCCTTGTCTACCCGGAATGAAACCCACTTGATCCTTATCTATATATATATTGATGAAGGAAGCCATGCGATTAGCAAGAATCTTAGTCAGAATTTTGGCATCACAGTTAAGTGCTATAGGGCGATAATTTCCAACATCTTCCGGATTCTTGTCCGGTTTAGGGATCATTGCAATGTATGCAGTATTAAGTTGTGGATCAAGTGGGTTCCCCTGTGTTTTGGAGTTGAAGAAGTGTGTTAGATGTATGGCTAAGGTGTTGGACAGACCGTCCGGGCCAGGGGCTGAACCATTTTTTAGTGATTTTATTACTCCAAGTACCTCTCCCTCCGTGAAAGGGGCTTCAAGGCTGTCTCTATGTTCCGCTGAAAGCGATGGAAGAGAGAGACCGCCCAGAAATGAATCCAGTGTGGTATCCTGCGGAGGAGATTTTGGCGAGTAAAGATTGCTATAAAAAACCTGAAAGGCCTCTAAGATTTTGGAGGGATCAGCCGTGGTGCCCTGTCCTGGGATCTTTATTTTTGGCATAGTATGTGATTTAATTCGGGGCGTTAATTTGGCGGCCAGCATGGAGCCCACCCTGGCCCCTTGGGTGTAGAATTTGTGTTTGTTCCAGCGAATTTGTTTTTCCACCTTAGCTGTCAGGGCTAGGCTGAGCTCCAACCTGGCCTTGTCTAGCTGGGATATTGAGAAGGGGTAGGGGTTGAATTTATGAAGTGCCTGAAGTTTGGAGAATTTGGCCTCTAGGACTGTTATGTCAGCCTCTCTTTCCCTCTTAAGTGGGGAAGCGAGTCTGATTAGCTCCCCTCTAATACAGGCTTTGTGGGCTGCCCATAATGTTTCAGGCGAGATGCCCTCGGTTTTGTTTAGAAGAAAATATTCTTTTAAAGATTTGTCCAGCATAGTGACATGAATTGGATCTGAGAGAATGGATTCGTTAAGTCTCCATTGTCACCTGCCCGTTCTGTGGTGGTGTGCGCGTATTTCCATGACGACCAATGAATGGTCAGACAAAACAGTGTCTTTGATATGAGATTTTATGATCAATGGGACGGACTGTGTTTTGACGAGGAGGTGATCTATCCTAGCATAGGAGTTGTGTGGGTGGGAAAAGTGGGTATAGTCCCTTTTAGTAGGGTTCAATTCCCTCCAGACATCCGCTAACCCATGGGCATAAATGAGTCTAGCTATTTTGAGGCTTTGTTTGGTAGGGCAGGTTAGTCGATCTGCGGGGGGCCTGGATTTGTCCAGCCCTTGATCAAAGGCGGTGTTTGAGTCACCACAAAAAATTACCGTACCTTCTAGTGTCGGTGAGAGGGCACTCAGAAGGTTCTGAAAAAAAGAAGTTTGGCCCTTATTAGGGGTGTAGTAGGAGACTAGGGAGTAGATCTGTCCTTCTATTTTACCCTTAACTAAGAGAAACCTGCCGTTTGGGTCTTTAATTTCTGCAAGCCAACTAAAGTTGCAAGATTTGGCAAATGCTATGGCACCCCTTTGGTCTTATTTTCCGCACTGGCCAGATAAAAATTTGGAAAGTGGGAGTGGAGGAACTTGGGACAGTATTTGGCCGGGAAATGAGTTTCCTGCATTAGAATAATATCCAATTTGAAAGATTTAAAGAAATTAAAAATCTTTTAATGGGGGAATTTAGGCCCTGTACATTGTGGGTGGCAACCCTTAAAGTGTTAGGTGTGAGATCAGCCATGAGATCTGAGAGAGCGAGTGCTACCGAGTCCTCTGTCACTTACCAGTACTGGGGCCTTCTGAAGCCACGGTGAAAGGGGATGTGGTACCTTGTCCACGATAGGAGCCTCCGATCGGAAACCTCTGAACTGGACTGAAATGAAAAAAACTGTTAAGTGATGTTCCGTGATTTGGGGAAGGAAGGGAGAAGAGAAGAAAGACGAGAGAAGGAAAGAGAAGAGAAGGAAGAAACGGGAGAGTTCTCTCCCCCTGGGGCCAAATAGAGCCCAAGGAGGAAAGAAGACCCCCCTGTCATCTCACGGTAACATGTGAGAAAAATTGTTGTCAAAAGTCCAACCACGGTTGGAATTCCTATCCCCAGAAACCCGCTGGTGACTAAGGGATAGGAGGAGGCACATGCATTCCGCCCAAAATCAGGGCGCCCTACAACCTGTGATAAATGTTAACTATCTATCGCTGAAACCAAACAAGCAAGAACAGGTTGTAATAATTGAAACAAAAATATGAGTTTTCCGAACCCCAGATATATCCCAACTTGAGTGCGCTGCTCTCCAATTCTCTACAGAGCAAAGAGTGGAGGCGGAGCAACGGGGACCTGAGCTTGAATAATAGAAAAAAACAAAAAAAGGAAGAAAATTGTCAAGCTAGGAGAATTTCAACTTTCTTCTTGTCCCCTTTCGGTGGAGGGACATCAGTGAATAAAATTGCTCCCAAGGAGAGGGAGAGAGTCAATTTCTTCTATCAGGAAGTCAGTCAAAAGCGATAGGGATCGACATCAGGAGACACTAAGGATGTTGCGGCCATGTGGTCATGGTGGACCATAGTGCGAAGATCTTCTGGACTTATTCTTGGTCCACAGAGGGTTTGGAAAGCCGGCCAGAGGGGGGCGCTTATTGGAGCCAGAGGAGGGGGGGGTGCTTCCGTGTCTATTTCCTGCAAATTTATCTTCAGGTTGAGTAGTAGCTTCTCTCCCGTTATAAAGCTGGAGAAGGAGTGGTTGTGTCCTTTGTGAGAGAATTTGACCGCAAATGGAAAGGCCCATTTGTACCTAAAGTCCTTCTGAGCCATAGCAGATAGTAGGGGTTTCAGAGTTCTTCTGCGCTGTATGGTGGAGGGGGAGATATCCGCGAAAATTTGCACTATGTGGCCTTGACAGGAAACTTGGGGAAGGGCCCGGGCCTGTCTCATGACAGCTTCTTTGACTTCATAATAATGTGGTTTGGCAATGATGTCCCTAGGGGAACCATCTTTCCTGGGGGGACCCAGGGCCCTGTGTACCCGGTTCAGCTCCAGACGTGCTGTTGGAATGTTCAAGATCAGTTCTCTCATAAGGTCCTGCATGGCCACTGCGACATCTGTAATTGTTTCCGGTAGGCCTCTAATCCTAAAGTTCAGCCTCCGAGATCTGTTCTCCAAATCATCTATGTGGGAGTTTGCTGTATCTAATTGGTCTTGGAGGGATTGAATCAGGTCAGAGTTCTGGTGGGAGACTGCAGCAGTGTGTTCAAGCTTTCCTTCAATGGCGTCCATTCTGGAGCCTTTATTCTGCAGGTCTGCTTTGATGTCTCCTGTTATTTTAGCTGCCGTGGCCTCTAGACCCCTTTCAAGGAGATTGGAGAATTTAGAGAAAAGGTCTTCCATCAGAAGCTGGGTGTTCTGGGTCGATGGGCTGAGGGGGGTAGAAGCAGCATAAATGGATGCCATTGGGCCTGCCGGGGAGAAGGCCTGCTCTCCAAATGTACGGCTGAGGAGGGACTCTGTGGAGGCTGGTGAGGGAGTCTGAGCTTGCAATCCTGCATTGTGAGGGCCAGGGGTGATGTGGAGAAGAGCAGGGGTCAGCACTTGCCTGTGTTCCGGAGTAGCTTCATTAAGGGAAGCATGGTGCTGAGCTGCAGCAGCGGCCGCGGCGGCCATCTTGGTACACCCGGCGCGGGTGGAGGCAGCGAATTCGGGGATCAGGCTTCTCCTGACCCCGGATCCAAGCATATGGGGTTGTTCTCAGGTGCTTGGGGGGTTCCTGAGCCATGTCTGTGGCAGTCGAGCCGGGTCGGAAAGGTTCGCTGGGCGCGCCTGAGATGGTAAGGTGCGGAGCTCCTGGCTCAAGAGGCCATCTCGGAACTCTCACGCATGCGCTTAGCTCTGCTGATTTTATTATCCAATCATGTGCAAGCTAAAATGCTGTTTTTTATTTTCCTTGCATGTCCCCCTTGGATCTACAGCGACTGCACTTCCAAGTGCACTTTCAGTGCAATTTCAAGTGCACTTTGCACTTGTAGTTTACACTTGTAGTGCAAAGTGGATTTGCCTTTAGTAAATAACCCCCACTGTGTTTTTTTTTTCAAAATTGTCACTCTTCTTTTGTTTATAGCGCAAAAAAATTTTGTTTGGGTACAGCTGCGCACGACCGCGCAATTGTCAGTTAAAACGACGCAGTGCCGTATCGCAAAAAATGGCCTGGTCATTGAGCAGCCAAATCTTCCGGGGCTGAAGTGGTTAAACAACTTCTACATGGCTACCAAAACTGATTTTACATTATCATTGGTATGAGAATCACTGTAAAGATATTGGCACGTCACTTTTTTTTATTTAATTTCTCCTCTCTGCACACTTTTTTAGCTCCACAACATCTTTTTTGTGAACAGGTACCCAAATACTGAACTGCATATTCTTGTGAGGTCTTATTAATGCTTTTTATATAGGCCATATTAATTCTTTATTGTCATGCCTCTTTTAACAAAATAAAGTATGCTCACTCAAGAAGCTTTATATGGGGTAAACAGCTAAGCATCTTTGGACATAAATACTTTGAAAACATTTGAACGTAAAAATACACCAGTGGGACACAAGCACAAAAATAATGCCACACTAAATGGGGAAAAAATGCTAGAAAGTATTAGCCAATGGAGGAATAAAGTGAAGCATATACTGCAGACTTGCCATTTCAGGCCACTAATGAAGTCTGCATACACAATAATCCATATGGTTATTGATTATCTTCTTTGAGACTTTGAAGCTTCTCATCCTATCCAACAACTATAAGAAGTGGCACTTTTTCAGAAGAGTTAATTTAAAGAAGGGGAGCTTTTCCAGAAGATTTCATATAAGGAAGTGCCACTTTTCTAGAAGAGTTCATATAAAGAAGTGGCACTTTTCCAGAAGAGTTCATATACCAAAGTGGAGTGTGAAGTCAGACCTAAAACCCAATGTATGCAAGCCTCCTTAAAAAAAAAAAAAGTCAAATACAACAGTTAATCATTGTAGCTCATTACCTGCAACAAAGGGACATCCCCATGTTACATAGTTGGTTAGTTTACAATCCTATATACACAATCCAATACCCACAGTTGATCCAGAGGAAGGAAAAAAACCCCCAGCAAATCATGATCTAATTTGCCCCAGGGGAAAAAAACATCCTCATCCCCCCCAAGAGGCAATTGGATATTCCCTGGATCAACTTTACCTATAAATGTTAGTATCCAATTATATGATGTATATTTAGGAAAGAATCCAGGACTTTTATAAAGCAATCTACTGAGCTGGCCAGAACCACATGACAGATCTTATAAGATAAGCTACCTATCCATGTTTAATACGACCTTTGTACAAATCACAGAGAATGGCCTACTGTATGAGATTTCTAAATGTTAAAAGAGTGTCTTTCAGGTTCCCTTTGAAGATAAGATCTGAAGATAGGAAATTTAGTTTGTACTTCTCTTGTTGATGAAAAAGAAAACAGCTCTTGGTTTAAATATGGAGCATATACATTATGGGGTTGTCAATGAATAGTCATATGCATGTACAAATTAAAAAATATATAATATCATAACAATAAAAAAGGTTTTAAGTTGCACCTGCAAGATTCATAATGAGGCCTTAGTAAAAAAATAAACTGCAGAAATGTGTACAAAACATTATTACAAATAGGACAGTACTGTTTTAAATAACAAAAGGTTCTTCAATATAAGCCATTCCACAACAGTCTTCCATGTAATCCATTCCCCAGTAAAATTTGGCATGTACAATCAGTAAACCCTATGGGTATAATAAGGCTATCTACATATAACACCAATGACTTCTTAAACTTAACTTACATCACTAAAAGTTTCATACACCTATAATCCTCCAATAAGCTTCAATCCACACTCCATAAGTTCCAAGCATCTTCTGTAAATTAGGTGTTGCAAGAGGAGTGTATCTCGTACTATGCTCAGTCAAGCATAAATAGACTCTATGAAATTCAACACTGGGAAGGTTCTCATAAATGTGATCCAGATGCAGTGTCACAGGGGTATATCCATGAAGTCAACCAAACACTAAATATTTTAAGTGTACCCAAAAACCACATAATCTCCAAGTTCATAAATACCAAATATATATAACATCTAAATCACATATACCTACAAAACAGAGGACAACTACTTAAATAGATGGCATAATAAAAACCCCTATTCCCCGTACACACAATCAGATTTTTCAACAACAAAACTGGATTTTTTTCCGAAGGATGTTGGCTCAAACTTGTCTTGCATACACACGGTCACACAAATGTTGTTGGAAATTCCGAACGTCAAGAACGGGGTGACGTACAACACGTACGACGGGACTATAAAAAGGAAGTTCAACAGCCAGTGCGCCACCCTTTAGGCTCCTTCTGCTAATCTCGTGTTTATCTTGTGTTAGTAGAAGTTTGGTGAGAGATGATTCGCTCTTTTCAGCCTCATGCTTTTCAGTTCGTCTCTGCTTTTCAGTTTGTGCTTGTGGGTTCGTATCTGTTCTTCAGTGCATGTTGTCAGTTCGTTCCTGTCTTTCAGTGCATTCTATTTAATAGTTTGCTTCTGTTTTTCAGTGCATTCCGGTCTGCTTGTTTCTGATTTTCAGATCGTTCTTCTCAGGTCCTTTCTGATTTTCAGTGCATTCTGTCAGTTCGTTCTCCAGCATGCTATCCTGGGCCCATACACACCTAGCCTAGTCACTTAACAATGTATTTTTGTCAGCTCCATTGCAGTGTTTATCCTAAACACCCCCTAAAACGTGTCTAAATGTTATTGTTGGCCTTAAATTCAGGCAGAGTGCAAGATGCTTTTTTTTGGGCCCCAAACTCATTTGGAACCCTCCCTCCCCCCTACTGCTAAGTCAGCCGATAACAATCCTCTATCTGCTGAATTTGCCAAACCCATACACACTATACCTACCTCTTTTGTGGTCATATTTATGTATGAATTAACCAAAGCATGTAGTGCAAGGGCCTGCCTGAATACTTTCAAATGGTACTGTTTAAAGTTTTGTTCTCATATTATCTTGATAGGTAATTGCAGAATGTAAAAATGTGCTTCAGTTTGTACAATGTGTATTAATATTTTTGAATTATGACATTTCTTACCTGTCCAGTGGGCTGCCAATAGTGTAAGTAAGGAGGGGCTGGCCAAAGTAATCCACATTATTTATGCATTCATCTCTCAATGAAGAGACGGTTATCTGTCCAAAACATCTCCCCCCCAAAAAAATTTTTTTACAATGGGCCATCATAGAGGGTGAGGAATCTGATAAGTGGACCTTATTATAATTTTTTCTTTAAATACTCATTTCAATAAATGTTATACTTATGTTTGCCAAGAATGTTTGCGTCTAATCTGCTTGCAATGTTATGTGCAAAAGTACTAATTTTTTTTTCTTGTTTGACTCCACAGTTTCCTTCAAACCCACAGGAATGGCAGACTGTGGCCTCCCAGTTTGCCCAGCGTGGGACTTCCCCAACTGCAGTGGGGCAATAGATGGGAAACACGTTCGCATCATCCCACCCCCCAACTCGGGGTCATACTATTATAGTTATAAGGGGTATAGTAGTATACTGTTGTTGGAGGTGGTGTCGGCGACGTATGAGTTTTTGAAAAATGGACGGATGTCGGATGGTGGAGTCATCTCCCAGACAGAGTTTTACAGACGGCTCTAAAATGGCAGCTTGAAGTTGGCACCTCCGGAAAATAACGTGGCGGGACTCCCGTTCGTCTTCATAGCGGATGAAGCATTTGTGCTGGGGGACCATCTTCTGCATCCATTCCCGATGAGGACCCTCACCCCGGACCAGAAGGTTTTTAATTACCTGCTGGCCAGAGTAAGAACAGTGGTGGAGAATGCCTTTGGAATAATGGCCGGCCAGTTATGCCTATTCCTCACAGCTATTAATATGGCGGAATATAAACTCAATCACATAATTCTATGCTGCTGCATTTTACATAACTTTTTTGTGCAAAAATGCAGCAAACTATGTGGCCTCAGTTGGGACTGAGACCGGCTTACTGGATCCAACAACTCTGACAGCTCTTGAACCTGGCCATCCTGGCTTGCCCCCCAAAGCGCCCACAAAGTACACCAAAAGTATCTAGAGTACTTTGCAGGTAGGGGGGCCATTGATATGCCAGAGAATGTGTAAACATGTTTTAAATACTTTTTTTATTATAAACTGAACTCATATTTCATTTGATTTACTGCTTGTGTTTCTTTTAGCTGTCTCCTAGGTTCTCCAATAGCCTTTTCTTTTGGCCATTTTCTTCAATAGTGCAAACGTAACTTATTTGATACATGAGGTGACAACCTCTTCTTCAGCTAACTATTATGTTGTGCTATGGGTCTGCTACACACACACAATGTTTTTGTTGTTGATGTATGTAATGCATTAATGCAAAAAATAAGCATCCTTTTCAGCTCCATGAATTAATTGCTTTGAGTCCCTAAAATGGCCTGATGGGGCAAATTTTAGAGCACTGTGGGGGTTTTTTAATAAAGGCAAATCCACTTTGCACTCCAAATCCACTTTGCACTCTAAGTACATTGTCACTGTAACTACACCAACTTACTCCAAAAACTGGTATTGAGCATTGAAAGAAGAAGCCACACATTGTTAAGTATAAAACATTTTACTCCAAGCACATTCACATGTGCATTATAATAAAAGGGTTTTTTAACAAACCAACATTGGTTTTGTAACATTTATGTTTGACAGTAGATATATCCTTTTTTGGCTAAATAGGCAGGTTTAAAACCATAACATACACAACTCAGGAACTTACAAAGTTCAACTTTGATAAAGTGAAGGCTGTGACGAAAATGTAAGCGTAGGATAGTTTTGCCTTAACAAGACGTGGTGTGATCTGTAGAAGTAGTGTAATTGTAGATGTAGTTTAATTCTGGGTTATTAAAAATATAGTATTCAATGTCAGTCATGCACATATGTTCTTTCATTAGCATTTGAAAAGGACAGAGATAGTTTTTTCTAGGATCGAAGTGACACCTAGATGCCAATAAAAGTTTCCATTAGAGTAAACAGATTGTCACCATCCTGAAGCTTCAAAGAAAACTGCTAGTCATTTTGACTACATTGATCTGCAGGGGGCATTCGCAAGGCTCTGGACAGTCTGTAAACTCTGATTAATACCAACAGATCTAAGGAACCTAGTTTATCTCTCATAAAAGCTAAAATATTAGCGTCAGAGAGATGAAAATAATTCCTTTTGATCGTACACCTGATGGGTTACATGTACATGTAACTCTGTATGTTTAGCAGGTGTGGAATCCTAGAGAACCACACAAAACCGTTATATTGCGCCTGATTGCAGCAGGCAGGCAGTGATTGGTACTGTTGCGATCGGACTGATGTGCTGGTATCAGAAATCCTATCCATGACCCAGCAATCAGCGCCATTCTGGGCCAATTTGACTCTGGTCATTTCAGAACACAAAACATTTGTGGGCTGAGACAGGAATACCCCCCAGGGTTGATTGGCCAAGGGCTAAAGTCCAGCCCGCATCCATATTTCAATAAATTGGGTAGCCTGAGATATGGACATTGTTCTTCCACGAAGCCAGTTTGAAACTGGGGAGTTCCCATATGTTCCAGTATGCTTCTACAAGATAGACTTGGGTAAAGTTTATTTCTGTTTTTATCCCTTTTTATTTTCATAGCAAATTGCCAGTTTGTATGTCTTTCTGCATTTTTTGTATCTTTTTTGGTAAATCCTTTCTCTTTGTATATCTTATATGCACTGCCCACTTTCAGGATATTAAATGATAAAATTAATAAGTGACTTCTGTGTACTAAGCTAGGACTCATATCTCTGGAGAGGTTGTTGTATTTTAGTGCCTAAGTACTCAGTCTAAGTTACGTGCCAATCGGTATGCAATTGTACTGTGTGTTGGCAGATTGCATACAGATTGTAAGCTAACAGATCTGCCAGACGCAGATCTGTGTGTGTGGTGGCTCAGCAGACCAGTCTGCGGACAAACTGTTGGGTGGTGGCAGGCTATCATTTATTGTGTGTCTGGTGTGTGGGTGTGGGGACAGTGGGAAGAGTGATTAACGCCAGGGTTCAAACTTGCAGGATAGCTAGAGGAACACTAGAAGTGTGTAGTAATTGCTAGACTGCTCCCCAACCCTTAGAGTGCACCAGATTGTATGTAAGATTCGTATCTGCCTGTGTGTGGTCAGCTAGCTGGATTGGAGTGGAGTCTCCCTCTAGCGGTGGCCAAAGGTAGTGCAGGCTGTGAAAGTACCACAGCCAGTCTTACATGCTCAGTATAAGTTCCCCCTTATTCCCTTAGTTCCTCATATACCCCGGTCACGGAACGCACGTCGTGGTTAGTTAGTCGCCGTGGGCGTGCGAATTCGTGACAAAGGCCATATGAGACATTAGTATGTCAAAACTGTGTTGATCTTGCCTTCATCAAATGGGGTGATGTCACCCCCGTAAAAGCCAAATTTTGAAGATGCACACAAATTGGGAGTCAAAATGTAGATCTCCCTCCTGATCCCATGCCTAATGTCAACATGTGCTAGCTCCCATCATGGGAGATCAATGGACGTGTTTCGGGGGTGCAACACCTTCCTCTCATCTACTAGTTTGGATGAAAGGGGTTGCACATACAAAGCGCATACATTGATATCCCGTAATGGCAGATAGCACATGTTGACACACTGTGTTCATCTTCAAAATTTGGCTTTCAAATTACTTTAAAACTTTAGCAAAAATAAAAAATACAATGAGCAACTTTTCAATTTTTGTTGGTTTTAGATTCTGCCTAAAACATCAATGATGTTGTTTTTTTTTTTTTTTTTTGGACATCAGTGATATTTTTCTTGACCATCTCTAAATCCCGATTGCACACCATTATCTCACCGATGAGGATCTGTGCACTTGCACTGTTGAAATGAGTTTCTTCTGCCACAACATCCACATTACCTAAAAATAAAAAATCACAGCATGTATTATAAATATGCAGGCATACAGCTATTACCTGAAGCTGTGGTCTGAGACACAGACCTGTTGTCACTATTTTGCCCACTTCATGAACCTCTCCCTCCACATCTTCTTCATGGTGTGTGGGGATTTCCCCTTCTTCATGAGTAGTGGGGTTTGTGGTGTCCTCAGATGTCCCGATTCTTTTCTCCCCTATGTGAATACAAAAAAGGTATACTTAGCACACAGATATTTGAGGCAAGAAATATTAATATGAAACATTGTTTGGAAGTGTCGTACAATTGTCTGTTTTGGCAGAGTTCCAAACTAAAAACATGTTTTTTTTCCCTTTCCAAAGCTGGAATACTTACCTTTTTTGTTAAAGTTTCACACATGGAGAGACCCCTAGTATCCACTGGAGCACCTGTGTGGTACACCCTAAAAAAGTTGTTCTGGTGTCCCACACTAGTGCTCCTGCGCTCAGATGTGTAAACAGCTGCTGAGTGTCCTGTCCTTACACTGAATCAAGTTTGCATTTAATTCTAGTTACCAAACCCATCTAGACAACAATGTACTAAACTTCTTTTAATACAAATAGGCATGAATAAATGTAGTTAACCTGCATCTGCCAAAAACATTGTATTACTAGGCGAACAAACGATGTTTACTACAAATAATTACTGTGCCCAAGAACCTGAAACTTGCCATTTTAAACTGTACAACAGTAAAGAAAAGCACATGGAGCAGCACTAAATTAATAATAATAATAGGAACACACAAAAAATACTTACTTTTTTGCAGCACTTTCTTGACCCTTCTGTACCGAGCGTGCTCCCTCAATTTTAGGTCTGACCAGCGTTTCCTCAATTGCTCCTTGGATTGTCGTATCCCAAAAATTCCTGTGCAGACTTCTCACAACTTTAGTCATGATCTTGGCCTTTCTCACATTTGGGTTGCTGTACAGTCCATACTTCCCATCATAGCCGGACCTCTTCAAGATGTCCACCATCTCCACCATCTCTACAAAGGACATATTTGAGGCCTTATATCTTGTCCTGGATTGGGAACTGCCTTGCTCCTGCTTTCTGCCTTGTTGCTGCTCTCTGCATGCACCTGCTGTCTCTTCTCCGCCATGTGCTCTCCCACTGCGCCAAAAGAGAAGGGGCAGGAATACACTAGAAAGAAGGTCAGGGGCGGAGTTTCAGGCATGCGCAGTGTATATAAAACATAACATGCGTGCGTCGAATGGACGGAGTAGTGTAAGCAAAGGAAGGTACAATTTTAACTTGGGGCATCGGTGGTTAGTGGCCTATACTGCTTATAGATTGAGGTCTATATTGGGACAAGATTAGGAGAGTTTAGCCTGACATTAGGGTTTGTCTTGTGTTGTGTCTTGCAGAGAAATTGGATAAATTTACTGACCCAGACTTCCTGCCAAACTTCATAGACATGTACAGGGAGCTGCCATGTCTCTGGCAAGTAAAAAACAGGGACTACTCCAACAAGCTGAAGAGAAAGGCAGCGCTGGAGCAACTGTTGGAATTAGTGAAGCCGGTGACTCCCACGGCAGACATCAACTATTTGAAGGCCAAAATTGGTGGCCTGAGGAGCACATATAATAGGGAGCGCAAGGTCCAGGATTCCATGAGATCAGGAGCAGCGGCAGATGACGTTTATTTCCCCAGGCTGTGGTACTACAACAGACTGCGTTTTTTGTCAGACCAGAGTGAACCCAGGCCGTTGCTATCAACACTTCCTTCCACACTTCCTTCCACATCAGATGAGGCTTCAGAAGTCCAACCTGGGCGCCTTCCACCCAGGAAGAAGATTTGGAGGAGCCCAGCTTGAGCCAGGTATAGCATTGTTCAACATATTTCTTGTCAAAAATTTAATGATGTTAACTAGATGCTATTATTGATCACTAATTTCTGATTTAACAAAGTGGTTTACATATCAATAGACAGTAGTGGCCAAAAATCATTGGGACAAGAATGAAAAATGCTGGGGTCAGAATGATAGCCTTTTCGATTTGTTAACATTCCATTTGCAACAGTCATGAGCTCAAAATTGTGTGTGTTTGATGACCAAAAAACTAAAACTATGTCCTATTTTCATACACAGGAAAGTCTCAGCCAGGAGGAGGCCGTGGAAAGTGGCAGCTAGGAGGTGGCCGTGGAAAATGGCAGCCAGGAGGTGGCCGTGGAAAGCAGCCTGACCGAATCCCAGGTTCCTCCCCTCTACCTTCCAACAAAAAAGACCAGGAAAGCAAAGAACCTGGAGGAGTCAGCGACTGCTTTGATTCGGCAGGCTACTGCGGTCCTCACAACAAACCCTGGTGGCCGTGAGTCGTATGGCTGTCTGACAGGCAGTAAACCGGAACAAATGGAGGAGGGCTAACGTTTCATCTGTGAGGAGGTAATACTTCAGGCCCTAAACAAGGGGATGAGCGGCCAACTCACAACTAAAAGCCACGTGTATGAGTTGTAACATAATACTCCTCCACCACCTGCAGCAACACCACCACCACCTCCAGCAACACCTCCAACAGCACAGCCACCCAACCCACGACAGCAGCATGGAAGGAAGTGTGGAAGGAAGTGTTGGGAGTGATGGCCTGGGTTTGGTGTGGTCTGGCAAAAGACGCAGGCTGTTGTAAGACCACAGCCTGGGTACATATATGTCACCTACTGCTGCTCCCGACCTCTCTGAGTCCTGGACCGTATTGTGCTCCCTATTAAATGGACTCCTCAGGTTACCAATTTGACCTGTCAAATAATTGATGTCTGCCCTGGGGTACAAAAGCTTCAACAATTCCAACTGTTTCTCCAGCGTCGCCTTCCTCTTTATTTTTTTAGGACCCCTAATAAATTTTAAATTTTGGTTTTGACAAATACTTGGCTATGTGTTTTACTTCTAAAAGGACAGTTTGTTTGTGAGTAGGCAGGTACATTTCAAAAATACAATGTCAAATTAACAAGGGAAACCAACACCAACCAACCTATTTGAGGTAAAAATAGGTGTTGTGGTAGCTTGACACCCAAAATGACTAAAAAATATTATAGAGATCACTAGAAAAAAAAATTATTCTGCAGATCTGGAATTTTTTTTTTCACTATAAAAAAGAAAAAAAGATTATTCTGGAGACCTTGATAAAAAAACAACAAAAACAAAGACTATTCATGAGATCACGAGAAATACTTAAAAATCAGTTTGTCAGAATATCAGCAGCAAAGCGACTTCATTTTCTAGCATTATAAAGAAGAAGAGAATAGGCTGCATTGAAAGATTAAAAAATTTGCTTTGTCGTCGGAAAATTTGAGAACTTGCTCTCAAACAATTGTGTGCGGAAATTCTGACAGCAAATGTTCGATGGAGTATACACATGGTCGGACTTTATGACAACAAGCTCACATCGAACATTTCCCGTCAGAAAGTCTGATCGTGTGTACGCGGCATTAGGCCCTCTTCACACATTTGTGGTACATTACTGCATACATGATAACATGTGGCATTCAATGCTTAAGGCAACCCATTCATAATAGAATAGGCTGTCAATGTACCATGATGCAGCAAAAAACAGACATGTACCTTTCTTTCAAACACCACGCCACAACACACAATTGGTTCCCATCTATGCGTTGTGGTGCACTGCAACAAATGTGTGTAGCGCTGATAGATTTGCGATCTACCATCTGATAGGTAAATTTAGTAAACTGCTCATTAGGGGAGGTTAGATTTGCCTCTGTTCCAGCTTGGCTGACGTTGCATGTGTTTCCATACTGGGCCGGTGGGTGTCGCTGTTACCATTGGCTAGTGTTGGAAAGGCAACATGTCAAAGCGTATGGATGCTCTTCTGTCCCGGAGACAACTCGGTGGAGGTGGTCCTCCGAGTGGGATTCTGGGAGAGGATATTTATGGGACAGACGCCATGTTTTAGGGTCATTTTTACAGGCACCTGCTGGCCCTCCTGGCCGACAGGTATGCATTAGAGTGCTACCTCATGGTCCTCCGTTCCGGAGGCCCGCGGCGCATGGGTGGGCCCAGAAGCTTGTCTGGGGCCTACCACAGCAGCCGAGGAATGGTCCTGAGCTGTCTATCCAGAGTGAAGAAGCTGGACAACCGAGGAGATCCCAGGGGAGGACCCGTCATGGAAGGATCATGCAGAGTGCTGGTCTGGAGAGGGGCCTGGTGACTCGGTTGGAGGACGTATCCTAAAGTAACTTTACAGCATAGTGTTGCCGGGTTTGGCTTAAAGGTTCAAGCACTGTGACTGACATTCACCGCAAAACCAATACATCCTGTGGCAGAGGATCGTACGGGTTCATCCCAAGCAAGTCTGTGGCAGAGACTTTTGTTCATGCTATGTACTGGCTGCTAGGCAAGTGAGAGATTGTGTCCCACAAGGGGAGCGCATTCTACTGTAATATTCAACTCTAAAGGACATTTGTCAAGAATCCTACAGAAAGGTATTTGAGCTTTCCCTGCAGTTTCCCTTCTGCCTCTCTCCTGCTACTTCCTTCGTTAATTGTTCGATAAAGCATTGAAAACGTACTTAAGTGTTGGTGCGTGTATCGTCCGGAGGTAAATTCAACGGAACCCTAGACCCAGTGCCGGTGAAACAGAGGGAAGGAGAGTAAAGGTAACAAGCCCGCTTAAACCAGCAGCTCCGCCGAGAGTTATTGCTACATGTGCATTGAGGTACATTTGCAAGGTACCTAGATATACCATTCAAAATGAATGAATCTATAACGCAATGATGATCATGCATTACATTTTACTGCAGTAATGCACAATAAACTCCCCCTTTGTCCTTCCCCCGTAGCTGACTCATTCACGGAGTGCAACAAGGCTTTACTGCCGGTTTCCCTTAGTGGAGATGGTGGTGGCAGCACCCAATAGCCAACTGAAAAATCAGCTTGTGTTCGAGTTGAGGTCAGTGCTCTGTGCAGGCCAGTCAAGTTCCTTCACCCCAAACTCGCTTATCCATGTCTTTATGGACCTTGCTTTGTGCGCTAGTCCAAATCATTTGGTGAAGGAGGGAATTATGATAAGGGGCTGTTTTTCAGGGGTTGGGCTTCGCCCCTTAGTTCCAGTGAAGGGAACTCTTAAGGTGTCAGTATACCAAGACATTTTGGACAATTTCATGCTCCCAAAGCCCATAAAGACATGGATGAGCGAGTCTGGGGTGGAGGAACTCGACTGGCCTGCACAGAGTCCTGACCTCAACCCGATAGAACACCTTTGGGATGAATTAGAGCAGAGTCTGTGAGCCAGGCCTTCTTGTCCAACATCAGTGCCTGACCTCACAAATGCGCTTCTGGAAGAATGGTCAAACATTTCCATAGACACACTCCTAAACCTTGTGGACAGCCTTCCTAGAAGAGTTGAAGCTGTTATAGCTGGAGATGGGCCAACTCAGTATTGAACCCTATGGACTAAAACTGGGATGCCATTAAAGTTCATGTGCATGTAAAGGCAGGCGTCCCAATACATTTGGTAATATAGTGTATGTTTTGAAAAAGAATTAATGTGCTACTCTATAAAATATCAAGTGTGAATCCAATATTAAAGTGCAATGGCGCCAACTGTGCTCAATGATAAATATCTAAAAAAAGGATAATACATTTCCAAATGCACAATTCGTAATCTATAATATAAAATGGTTCCCAGTGAAATGGTGAATGCAGTAATAAAGTGCAATTGTGTTTTAAAGATAAATCTCAATCTCTGGATGCATATATAACTTCAATAAATAAAACAACTGAAAAGTCCATAAATCCAAAACCAAGCATGCTCCCAGTGAAGGCTGTGGTTAGTTTAGCATCCCAAAGTGCTTCAGATAAAGTGCCCTGTTTGTATGCAACTCTTCACTCCACAAGACCACACCATGGATGATCCACCACTGGGGTGCTCACTCACCTACCAGTATGGAGCCCCTGGATTATACCGAGGTGGGTCTACTAGAGGTGGGTCTACTAGAGGTGGGTCTACTAGGTTGGAGCATACTGATGGTTCTCTGGTAATCCCCCTCAGTGTGACTAGTTCATAGAGAAAATGGAATGAGAGGAATCAACGTAGTGTGATACCATTTATTGAAATCACATAAGCATGAAATACACATGTTCACTCACATGTAAAAGTGCTGTACCCTGGCACTAGGAATGATCTGCCAACAATATCAGTATATTGCCACTGCTCCAGGATCCTCTAGAGCCAGCTTGCGTTCCACTAGGTGAAAGTACATTATGAATGTTAGAACAGTGTCTATTATAGACAACAGTTACAAAGTTGTACCTTCACCATGTCCCCAAGCGAGGTCACTGGCCTCCAATCTTCAAGGGAGTCACAGCCCACCATAATCACTCCCACATGTGAGACCACTGGAGCATACGTATGACAATATCTTACTCTACATCAGAATAATGTTCCAATCTATAACAGTGATGGTAATGTCTACAGTGTCTCACAGAAGTGAGTACATTTTTGTAAATATTTTATTATATCTTTTCATGTGACAACACGAAGAAATTACACATTGCTACAATGTAAAGTAGTGAGTGTACAGCGTGCAGTGTACAGTGTAAATTTGCTGTCCCCTCAAAATAACCCAACACACAGCCAATATTGTCTAAACTGCTGGCAACAAAAGTGAGTACACCCCTAAGTGAAAATGTCCAAATTGGGCCCAAAGTGTCAATATTTTGTATGGCCACCATTATTTTCCAGCACTGCCTTAACCCTCTTGGGCTTGGAGTTCACCAGAGCTTCACAGGTTGCCACTGGAGTCCTCTTCCACTCCTCTATGACGACATTACAGAGCTGGTGCATGTTAGAGACCTTGCGCTCCTCCAACATCTCTTTGAGGATGCCCCACAGATGCGTAATAGGGTTTAGGTCTGGAGACATACTTGACCAGTCCATCATCTTTACCCTCAGCTTCTTTAGCAAGGTAGTGGTTATCTTGGAGGTGTGTTTGAGGTCATTATCACTATATGTGGCACAGTCTCCGAAGGGGGGGGGGGATCAAGATTAGCTTCAGTATGTCACAGTACATGTTGGCATTCATGGTTTCCTCAATGAACTGTAGCTCCACAGTGCCGGCAGCACTCATGCAGCCCCAGACCATGACACTCCAACCACCATGCTTAAATGTACGCAAGACACACTTGTCTTTGTACTCCTCACCTGGTTGCCATCACACACGCTTGACACCATCTGAACCAAATAAGTTTATCTTGGTCTCATCAGACCACAGGACATGATTCCAGTAACCCATGCCCTTAGTCTGCTTGTCTTCAGCAATCTGTTTGCAGGCTTTCTTGTGCATCATCTTTAGAAGAGGGTTCCTTCTGGGACTACAGCCATGCAGACCAATTTGATGCAGTGTGCGGCATATGGTCTGAGCACTGACAGGCTGACCTCCCACCCCTTCAACCTCTGTAGCAATGCTGGCAGCACTCATACGTCTATTTCCCAAAGACAACCTCTGGATATGAGGCTGAGCACGTGAACTCAACTTCTTTGGTTGAACCATGGCGAGGCCTGTTCTGAGTGGAACCTGTCCTGTTAAACCGCTGTATGGTCTTAGCCACCATGCTGCAGCTCAGTTTCAGGGTCTTGGCAATCTTCTTATAGCCTAGGCCATCTTTATGTAGAGCAGCAATTCTTTTTTCAGATCCTCAGAGATTTTTTTGCCATGAGGTGCCATATTGCACTTCCAGTGACCAGTATGAGAGAGTGAGAGTGATAACACCAAATTTAACACACCTGCTCTCCATTCACAGCTGTGACCTTGTAACACTAACGAGTCACATGACATTGGGGAGGGAAAAAGGTTAACTTGGCCCAATTTGGACATTTTCACTTAGGGGTGTACTCACTTTTGTTGCCAGCCGTTTAGACATTAATGGCTGTGTGTTGAGTTATCTTGAGGGGCAGCAAATTTACACTGTTATACAAGCTGTACACTTACTACTTTACATTGTAGCAAAGTGTAATTTGTTCAGTGTTGTCACATGAAAAGATATAATAAAATATTTACAAAAATGTGAGGGGTGTACTCACTTTTGTGACATACTGTATATGCAGAGATATCATGCCATACTATAATCATATTATATAATCATTTTTGTATGTACTACTGTAGATCCTGGTAAACACTGGACTTCTGAAGAAGGGCATATCTAGCTGTAAAACACATAGAGATTGCCTGGTGACACATTTTCTCCCTCTGTTTCACCTATAAAGCCCTATACACACTATTAGATTTTCTGCAGATTTTTGTCTTCAGATTTACCAAAACCCATAAAGTAATATATTTCTACACATATATTGAAATAACCAAAAGTCCTCAAAAGGGGCAAATGGGACTTTAAATGTCCTTGTTCACATACAACACATTTTTATGATGTACAAAATATAAAATCACATGCAGGGCATGATTCCAAAACTCAACACTACAATTTTAATCTAGACACGTCAGCTGCTGTCTATGCATTTTCTGCTTCTTTAGGACATTCGAAAAGAGCTGTTTTCATGTCAGTGGAAATAAAAGGGAACAATATTCCATCTGGAAATAAATTGACAAATATTAGCTATCAGGGATAAGCAAGAAAATTATCCTTTGAAAAAAAAAAAAAACAAGCAAATCAAGAAACATACTTAACCCCTTCACGCTGACCCTACGCAAATTTGCGTTCTGGCTTGAAGGGGTTATACTGGGGTGAGGCCTGCAGCTTCCCGCAAATCATGCCCGCAAATGTAAACATTGTTCAAATCACACATGTGAGGTATCGCCGCAATCGCCAGAGTGAGAGCAATAATTCTTGCACCAGACCTCCTCTGTAACTCTAACCTGGTAACCATTTTTTTTTTTTAAAGCGTCACCTATGGAGATTTTTAGGTACCCTAGTTTGTCCACATTCCACAAATGTCATAAATAGGCTTAGATGTGAAAGCGATAAGTAACCCAGTTAGACAAAACAAGTTGAATACACATAAATCTGGTCAAAATGACAGTTGTGCTCCAATAAAGTCCCCCTACCTGGCCTGTGGGAGGGTATGTAAAGCAAGAAGGAGGTAGCTAAGAAGTCACTGCTGGGTCCACACCCTATTTTAATCCACATACAAGACAAGAGAAACGGGTATTTCTACACATAATGTGATGTACCAGCTGATAATACAAGAGATGTAGAACATATCCATGTAGTGCCCTCTCCATACTGAAGATGCAAAACAAAGACAGATGGCTTCTAGGAGCCAAAGAACCTGCTGGCAACTTTGCACCAATTCCTAGAAAGATGACCAAGTTGACAATTTGAGCTGACTAGTTTGGAGAAGGGACTCTTTGAGGTTTGTAAATGTAGTGGGAGCAGCATCAGTGTGTAGATGCTGCCAATTTGCTCACAGCCACCACTGCTGCTAATTCCCCTAACAACCTGGCATTGTGTGTTCTGGGTCATTAGAGCTCAGAGATTATCTGTGCCATGGCCATGCCTGCCATTTCATTTCCTGCTGACATCTCAATACTCAGCTACTGCTGTTTGATGCTCCATAGAATGCTTTCTATTATTTGGTCCAGAAAATAGACTTTTTTTTTTTTTTATCAAGCTGTGTTGCAAACACAAATCATTGTCATTGGGACTGGGTATGACTTGCTAAGAGTAAAACAAACACCCTGGCTTTACCTTAAGAAGACAGTTTAGGAAATGCTGCTTTCGAGAAAAAGCCAGTAAAATCCATTGTAGACCTTTAAAGGCAGGAGTTGGACAGTGCTCACTTCTATAACACGCATACTATCTCTGTTAATTCTCACAGGCCAGTAAGGGCAAGAAAATCATTTGGGCGCTGTTAAGATATACCTTTTGAACCATTTACATTTGATATAAGATCTGTGAAACCAGCACAGCATTAGATGACATGATATCCCATACGTTTTGTCTAATGCTTGTGTCCATTGAGGGTATGAGCAGTATGGGCCACTGTATTCCTATTTAGCTACCTCGCTAGCATTCTCTGATCCCAGGAGTGATGTGCTCAGGATTTTACACAATCGTTCTCTCTCCTCTTCTTTCTCTCTTTTCTACCCTTTCTTTTTGTTGTTTTATGAATGTTTCCCAAGGGCTCTTTGCTGAGTGTTGGACTTAAAGTGGTAGTGAATTATGTTCCACCACTTCAGGAAATATTCCCAATATCTACAGGTAAGCCTTATTATAGGCTTACCTGTAGATATTGGGAATATTTCCTGAACTTGAACAGTTTAGGAGATATTCAGAGTGCATGCAGCTGATGACATTACTGGCGCATGCACACTGAAGGTCTAGCTTACAGTACCCGACCTTCAGAGCCCGTACAGTAAACGGTGGCTCCCGCACGCATGCACGGGAGTGATGTCATCGCACCCCCAGCCACTCATGTAGCCAGAGGCCACAAACCTGGAAGTAAGACCAGGGGAGATGTCAGCTGTCTCAGCTGTCACACTGGAGGGCTTCGTTCTAAGGTGAGTTTTACATAATGTGCTAGTATACGTAGTATTAATTGATATGCCTGTTTTTGACTTCCATCTTGTAAGGGTTTTTAACCCTTCCTTGTCATTAAAGTGTTTTATTACTGCACTTAGAAGCTCCTTCTCTGCTTTACATTGTAATCTTTATGTAATGAGTATATTTGTAATAAACCATTTCCTATTTTAAATATTTTATACATTATTTTGTACAGGGATGATGTCTCTTATGGTTAAATAAACATTTTTGATAACACTACATCCTTACAATTATTTTACTGAATGTTTAACCCATGCAGCACTGGAAGTTCATCATGGAAGGGAAGATTTTTACAGTAGCCAGCAGCCAGCAGGATGTAGGCTACGCTTCATTAGAGTTAAGTTCTGTCCCTGGTGCTGTATACATTTTTAAATAACTTTTTAACTTAATTTCTGCTTTAAAATGTATGCCTGGGCAAGATATAAAAAGCATATTCAGTATATCTCTGCAGTACATGCACCTTTCCTCACGTTTTATCCTTTTTAAAACACTGCAGAAAAAATACAGTGTCTGTTGTTCTATGAAAAATGCAGTGGGGTCCTAACTTGTACTTGCAGCATTTTTAAGATGACAAAATATAGGGGGAAACGTGCATGTATAATGTACATCATATAATGTACTATATATATATATATATATATATATATATATATATATATATATATATATATATATATATATATAGACACTGTAATGCCCCGTACACACGGTCGGATTTTCCGATGGAAAATGTCTGATCGGAGCGTGTTGTCGGAAATTCCGACCGTGTGTGGGCTCCATCGGACATTTTCCATCGGATTTTCCGACACACAAAGTTGGACAGCAGGAGATAAAATTTTCCGACAACAAAATCCGTTGTCGGAAATTCCGATCGTGTGTACACAAATCCGACGGACAAAGTGCCACGCATGCTCAGAATAAATAAAGAGATGAAAGCTATTGGCCACTGCCCCGTTTATAGTCCCGACGTACATGTTTTACGTCACCGCGTTTAGAGCGATCGGATTTTCCGACAACTTTGTGTGACCGTGTGTATGCAAGACAAGTTTGAGCCAACATCCGTCAGAAGAAATCCTTGGATTTTGTTGTCGGAATGTCCGAACAAAGTCCGACCGTGTGTACGCCCTATAACTGTTTTTTTATGGTTAAATGCTGGAAATATGAAGGCAAGTGGCATAAAAGAGAGGCAGTGATTACATGTGCAAAATAGTAGGGATAAGACCTTCAAAACATACTAATACCGTGTGATGCAATTAGCCCACTTGAAGTATTGCAAGGTGTAAGAATGACAACAAAGTACCACCTACTGTATGTATCAAGATATCCATAATACATGTATTTTAATTCTGTTCTCTGGATAAGGCATGGGGTGCTGAATGCAAGTGACATATGTAGGAGGCAGTGACTCAACCTATTGGGAATGGTAGATGAGGGGAAAAAACACACCTGTGTGTGTACCAGGGGTGGCCCGTCCATTCAGGGCACACGAGCGCCACCACCCCTTTCCATCGCCACTGCCACCCCCTATGCATGGGTCCTGCCCCTTTCAGGATGTCGGGCACATGAATTACAGTGGCATTTTTTTTTTAAGCACCTGATTCAAAATAGAGTGGGCTCCGGGCGCAAAGCATTGTGCTCGGAGCCTACCCAGGTGTGTTAGAATAGCGAATGAATATTTACTATTCTAACACTGAATCGCCTCTACGTCAATCAGGAAGTGTGGGTGTGAGACGTGTTTCCCGATTGGCCAAAAGGAGAAGCATTCTGATTGGCCGCCGAGAAGGAGGGAGGAGACGGAAGCCGCAGAGCAGGGGAAGGAGATGCCCCAGTAGGAGAGCCGGGGAAGCCCCCGGTAGTTGAGGTAAGTGCATCAACTGACTAACCGACCTGACCCCACTGCACTGGGTGCACAGTTTGCCGCCCCCCCAAAAAAAAATTACCACCAGCTGCCACTGGTGTGTACAGGCATTAAATAACAATGAGGCGTTAGAGCATACTTTAATTTTTCTCTTGCACACACAGGATATAAGTGTATTGGGATTGCAGAGTAGGGTACACTCTTGAATGTTCTCAAGGCACTGAAGTCACCAAGCAAGCCAATCTGAGATACTAATGCAAAACAATTACATTTTGCAGCCAACTGACTCTTCTCAACTAGAAAAGATTCTACAATACCCACCTATAAGCCTGTTTAACTAACAAGAACAACACTACCCTATAATAAACATTGAGGCCCCCTTTTTATGTCTTTACAAAGGTAAACACCTTTCAAACCAACCACTGTTAATAAAAAAATAAAAATAATAAGGAAGTGACAAAATTTAGTCATAAACAGGCAAGGGTTGATCCAGGTGGCAGGCAGAGACTTGGTTAGCATACAGCCAAATGGTTAGCCCAGGCAGCTGATAGAAATAAAAAAAAAAAAAAAAAAAGAGAAAAGAGAGCGCACCAGCCTAGTGCATTATCCTTGACAGGTTTATTGAATTAAAAACAAGATAAAAACTACTCACAAAAGTCGAAGGTAAAATCGCATAGTAAACACACAGAGGCAATTGTTCCAGTGGTAGCAGTTGTCCAGGTCCCAGGAAGGAGGCATACGGACTGCTGCTGGCTTACGCGTTTCGAAGGTTTAACCTTCTTCATCAGAGCCTGATGAAGAAGGTTAAACCTTCGAAACGCGTAAGCCAGCAGCAGTCCGTATGCCTCCTTCCTGGGACCTGGACAACTGCTACCACTGGAACAATTGCCTCTGTGTGTTTACTATGCGATTTTACCTTCGACTTTTGTGAGTAGTTTTTATCTTGTTTTTAATTCAATAAACCTGTCAAGGATAATGCACTAGGCTGGTGCGCTCTCTTTTCTCTTTTTTTCTTTCAACACTAGGACAATCCCATCCTTTGAGAGCAGCAAAGCCGAAATCCATAGTCCTTCTTGAACTTTTTTAGCCAACACACCAGTGCGCAAGAGTACTTTTTCGTCTTTTTATACATTAGCTGATAGAAATATAATCGGAAAACAAGCACAGAGAAGATCAGATACAGGCAAATGGTAGCTAGTGAGGCACATGAGAAAACCCTTTAATGAGCGTTGGCTGTAGAGTAAGTATGGCATAAATCAAGCATCTGAGAAGGAAGGACCTATCAATCTGAAAGGAAGAGAAAGAAAAAGGTGTTGTCTGGCAAGCAGGGCTCTGAGAAACCGAACAGTTGGCATACTGCCCAAATGCAAGAGCCTAATTCAATTAAAGTGGTTGTAAAGTCTGAAGTTTTTTTTTACCTTCAAGTGTTTGTAAACCCTCAATTTTTTTTATAAAGATAACAAACATGCCTATACTTACTTGCTCTGTGCAATGGTTTTGCACAGTGCAACCCTGATCCTCTTCTTCTGGGCTCCAGGCCCCTCCTTTTCATCCGGTGCCCCCATGGAAAGCCACTATCCATGGGGGCACTTGTGCAGGCTCGCTCTCGTGTCCAGTTGCTGCATCTATTGATGCAGACAGTGGGACTCAGCCCCCTCGCGCTCCCGTGTCACAGCTTTTGATTGACAGCAGTGGAAGCCAATGACTCCTGCTGCTATCAGTCTGTCCAACGAGGAGAGCGACAGCGGTTGGAGTCACTGCGCTCATGCACATCACTGGATCAGTTTAGGCTCAGGTAAGAAAAAAGGCGGGGGGGGGGGGGTCTGGAGGGCAGCTGCAGCACAGAAGGTTTTTCACCTTAATGCATAGAATGCATTAAAGTGAAAAACCTTAAGGCTTTACAACCACTTTTATGCATTCTGTGCATGAAGATAAAAAACAGCAGCTCACCCCTCAGCCCCCTTAATACATACCTAAGCCTGATCTTGATCAAGTGATGTGCACAAGAGCAGCGCTCTCCTGGGTCTCTACCTTCTCTACTTGAAGACTGTTGAACTGTCTGTGAGCCACACCTGGCCTCAGAAGAACTTTTTTTTATACCAGTGGGTAAGGAATAGGTTCATGTTCAGTTTATGGCACCATGTAATATCACTGGCCAACCTGAGAACATCTATATAAAACCCAATGTGAAGTATTTTATTTTTACTAACCTACTATACACATTTTATCTAGAAGTTGCGGGTGATTCATCCATTAATGTTTTTTTCACCTTTTGGCCTTCAGCATAATTAGTTCCTCCAGACCTAAAAAAATGAACAATATAACAGGATGGGCTAAAAAAAAGAAAAAGACATAAAGACAAAAACCTATAATGAATTGATGTGATCTCAATCCTTTGCACTTCATTTCTGACCATTTCCTGGAGGGAGAAATGTAATTAATCTCTCTGCACCCATTCAGTCCTTACTTTCAAATTAGTTTTCTAATTATGATTGTGAGTTGAGACTTCCAAACTATTTCTCAACGTTTTCTCTGCAGTTTTAATTACTTTAAGTTTTGCTGTTTCTGTGAGAAATCCAATGCGTTGACCTACATCCTTAATGTTAATTATTGCACATCCCAGTCACATCATAATAAGGAATGTCCTATTTATCTGAAGAAAAATATTTACCAGTCAAATGCTTTTGCATGCCTACCTTTTTAAAGGACATTTAAACTTCTATTAAAATACAACTGAAGACAAAACTTTTTCTTTTTTAATTTAGTGGAGAGCAGTGGCAGCCGGTGCTCAATTTTCTTGAGGGGGCGGCCTGCACCCCCCCCCAGCCAGCCAGCCAACCAACCAACCATCCCCCATGTGCTCATTCGATCGCTGCTCCTCTCCTGACACTCGCTCACCGCATCAATCGCCCGTCCCCTGCCAGGCCCCAGCCCCACATTTACCCCATCCAGGTCGTGGCTTCCCCCCTGTGCCTCCTCCCAGCCAATCAGGACTTAGGACTCGCGGTAAATCGTGTCTTAGGATTCGTGGCCAATCAGGTCTCAGAACACGCTTCCTGATTGGCCAGGAGGAGAAACAGGAAGATGTTAGCAAATATTAATTTGCTAATGTCACACCACTGGATGGGCTCCGGGCGAAGTGCTCTGCTTCCTGAGCCCAACCTTTGTTCAGCCCTCCTTCCTTGAACAAAGAAGGGTACATTTTCCAGTGGGGAAGCTAGTTCTGGTAACACTGATGACTACCAGAGATTTCCCTAACTTTAGAGGGAATTCTTCTCATTTTCTGTTATGGCTATGGGACAGGAAGTGAAGTGAAATCTGCCCAACGGGACACAGATGGAAAAAAACATGGCAATAATTATATCTCTCTCTTAGTCTATCCAAAATGAGAAAAAAATACATTCAGTTCCAGTTTAAAGTGTAAAATGTGGTTGAATTTGCTAGTGTTGAGCTAGTTTCTCTTAGGAACGAATGTTAGAAAATAATACATTTACTCTGTGAAACAAGTGGAGTAAAGGGTAAATAGCGCATCAGGGTAAAAGCACCATCAGGTAAGTATGTGATAAGTCTGAACAAAAAAAAAAAAAAACAACAATATCTTAATTGAAAATGTCCATAACATTTGTGGTAGCTAAACCCGAGAGTCAGAAGTAGTTTCTGTGGATGTAGAAAATATGGAAAAAGAAAGGATGGCCAACTAAATGTAGTATTAAAACATAGCAACTCACATCATGTATAAAATAACTTACTCATCAAATAAAGGTGACCGCTGGCATCTCCATGTTTTGATCTCCTGCTCGATGGACGAGTTGCAGCCGCTGGCTCTTTGTACTGAACTCAGGGCACTGCCAGGGAAGCCGGAAGCAACGGAATACCACTTGGAACACACATAAGGTGCAGAGCAGAAGTCACATCACACTGAGACTGACTAGCAGTGAAAGCATGTGGCTACATGTTTCGGAGCATACATACTTCTTTCTCATGCCATGACGACATACGGACAAGCTACTATTTATAGTAACAGGTGCCCAGAGAACCACAAGGCTCAGCAGCACTCATAACATCAAAGAAAACAACCAGAACATCTAGCAATAGGGCAATACAAGATGTAGCACGCTGTGACTTAGGCAGGGAGCTCCTCGCAAATTTACTTGCCAAAAGTAGTTATCCTGGTTGATTGATAGAGATCCATTTGGCCTTGTTGCACTGTCTCTTCTACCACTAGGTGGCCAGGTACTTGGTGGTATTAGATATGAGAAGAGCAACCTAAGGTCAGGTTATGGGTATATGGGCAGGGGTTTTCTTGATTTCCTTGGCCTTCTGGGAGCACCTATATATATTTGGGTGGAGTCAGGTGATCTATGTTCTGTGCCACCTGGACGGCTGTCTGGGTGGCCGTGTGTCGTAGTATGCCCCGGGCTGCTAGGCCGGAGATTGGGCCTATCCCGGGGGCATCTAGCTGCCAGGCTGTGTGAGGGCCTATCCAGAAGTAAGAGGGCAGCACAGGGTTGGGACTGCAGCTTGCAGTCCAACCAAAAGTGTCGATTCTGCCAGCCAGAGAAACTGTCAGTGGTCTGAGGTAGAAGGGAAGCTGCCAACACAAAGGCACCAACCACCTTGTTACCAGGGACCACAGTGTGTAACTGAAGCGAGTACAGGAGCAGTATTCTCACGGTGGAGAATCGTGAAACTTCAGGCGGTGATCAAGTAAGGGACCCAACCAGTGGAGATGACGCTTGCAGAGCAGCCTTGTGTGTCAGGCCAGGGACCGAGCCGGTCAGCAGGGGAGAAGCTTGAGAAGTATCTGGAGTGCCAAGCTAGGGACCCAGCAGGGAAGTGTGGATGACACTTGAGGGAGATACCACTGCAAAGATTGGAGGAGCTCAAGGGATTCATAGTCAGTGAATCAGAGGGTCTAGTTAAAGACTGGGAGCTCAGTGTTGAAGAACTACAAGAGGCAGTTGCAGTGAAGCTGAAGGAACTGTTACATTTAAGTTACGAACTGTTAAAGACTGTTGCCATAGGAGACAGCATTCCTGCATGTGCAGATGTGGCGCCTTGCTGGGGCCTTTCCCTGTACGGCTGTCCTCCTATTGAAGTCTCAGAGTCTGCCAATGAAATTGCAACTGCTTAAGGGTGTCCTGGCCCTCACCCTCTTTCCCCCAAAAATACAAAAAGGACTGTTAAGAGAAATAAAACCTGTTTTACATCCAAGAAGTGTATGGCGCCCAATGACTTTTACCATCTTTGCACCCATTATGCCTCACAACCCACTACATATTGAAGGAAGTCAGCTATCTTTGGCCTTGGAGGTCCTCATTAGACTGGATGAGGCTAAAGACTTTGCTACTTTTGGCGCCCAATGTGGGGCTAAGGCATTGTCCTTGCAGCAGTCGCCCATAGCAACCGGCTTCAGCTCCATTGGGATTTCATCTAGCTCCATGGGAAGGTGGCAAGCAGGGGCGTTGCTAGGTAGCAAAAAGACCAGGGGCTTCAGCCCGAAGTCAGAGCCCAGCACCGGGGGGGGGGATGATGGTGCGGCAGACGGTGGGGTTATATGGAGGGGGGTGTTACCTACCTGACATACACTGACCTACCTGGCTGACATACACTGACCTACATGACATACCTGACACATACTAACCTACCTGGCTGACATACACTGATCTACATGACATACCTGAAACGTACTAACCTACCTGACATACACTGACCTACCTATCTGACATACACTGACATACCTGACCTACATGACATACACTGACCTACATGACATGCACTGACCTACCTGACACACACTAACCTACCTGGCTGACATACACTGACCTACATGACATACCTGACACGTACTGACCTACCTGACATGCACTGACCTACCTGACATACACTGACCTACCTATCTGACATACACTGACCTACTTGACACACACTCACCTACCTATCTGACATACACTGACCTACCTGGCTGACACACACTGACCTACATGACATACATTGACCTACATGACATACACTGACCTACCTGACACACATACACTGACCTACATGACATACCTGACACGCACTAATCTACCTGATACGCACTGACCTACCTGACATACACTGACCTACCTGACACACACTGACCTACCTATATGACATACACTGACCTACCTATCTGACATACACTGACCTACCTATCTGACACACACTGACCTACTTGATACACTGACCTACCTGACATACACTGACCTACCTACCTGACACACACTGACCTACCTATCTGACCTACCTGACACACACTGACCTACCTATCTGACATACACTGACACACACTGACCTACCTATTTAACATACACTGACCTACCTATCTGACATACACTGACCTACCTATCTGACATACACTGACCCACCTATCTGACATACACTGACCCACACTGACCTACCTGCCCTTTCCCCCTTAAAGCCTAAGTTTATTTATTTTAAAATTAGCCAAGGGGCAGTCAAATCATCAATTGCAGCCACTGTGCCCGTCAAATGCAGCCACTGTGCCCATCAAATGCAGCCACTCTGCCCCATCAAATGCAGCCACTGTGCCCCATCAAATGCAGCCACTGTGCCCGTCAAATGCAGCCACTGTGCCCCATCAATTGCAACTACTGTGCCCCGTGAAATGAAGCCACTGTGCCTGTCAAAAGAGAGAAGAGAGAGAATAGAGACAGAGAAGAAGAGAGAGAGAAAGAGAGAAGGGGAGAAAGAGAGAAAGCGAGAGAGAAGGAGAGCGAGAAACACAGAGAGAGAGTGACACCTTTTTTCTTCGTTCTGTCCCACTCCCAGTCACAGCCACCATGGCCGTTATTCAGCGTGACTCTGGAGGTTGAGGGAGAAGGGGGCATCGCTGCGCCGGCGTTCTCTTGATCTCCCTCTGCTTTCCTCAGGCCGGGCAGCATATCACTCCGCCTGTCAGTCAGTGCAGTGGGCGGCGCCGCAACAGCCGAATCACACAGGTAAACTACAGCTTCTGTCGCTGCTGTCTGACCTATTTTCTCTCCCTTTCTCTTCACTGCAGGATAGGGTTGCCCCCTTTTCTTTAAGCCAAACCTGTACACTTTAGAGGTGCATGGCAAAAAATTTTAGAAAAAAAGCTGCATGGCAAATATTAGCACAACACATTTTGGAATGGATTTACACCTCTATTCATACATTATTATATGTGTATGGCGACTGCACAGTATATGTTTAAATAAGATTGGAGTGTATTAATACTTTATCCTTTGCGGTTTCCACCATCATTCACAATTCTTTTTTCACATTCTCCATTAGATCAGAGTCCCCTTATATCAGTGCTCCTCTTAGAGACCCCAAAAAATTAAAATGCAGCACAACCCCCCCCCCCCCCCCTATAATTATATTCATATATGAAAGAATAGTTGTAAATGATGGTGGAAACCCCCAAGGATAATCCAAGTATTAGTACACTCCAATCTTATTTAAACATACTGTATGCTGTGCAATCTCCATACACATATAATAATGTATGAATAGAGGTGTAAACCTCCAATTCATTCCAAAATGTGCTAATATCCAATTTACTTTTTCGGATATTAGCAAAACACATTTTGGAATGGATTTACACCTCTATTCATACACTATTATATGTGTGTGGCGATTGCACGGTATATGTTTAAATAAGATTGGAGTGTATTAATACTTGGATTACCCTTGGGGGTTTCCACCATCATTCACAATTATTTGTTCACATTTAAATTAATATAATTATAGGGGGAGGTTGCACTGCATTTTAACTTATTTTTGCATGTTTTTTTTCGAGGAGTTTTAGTTTTATTTTAGGTGGGTTTTTTTTGTTTTCTTAGATCAGAGTCCCCTATATCTGATCCTCTTTAGAGACAAACTGCCAGTCTCTAAAAGGGGTGCTGATATAAGGGGACTGTAATATAATGAGTTTCTCTGAGGAGAGGGAGGGGGAGGTAATAAAAGGACAAACTGATCTAATGTGGGTGCTGATATAAGGAGAGTTTCCCTTATTTAGTAGAGGTCTCTAGGGAGGGGGGGTGGGGGTGCTGATCTAATGGCGGGTGCTGACTGCTGGGGGAAAAGAGGTGGTGGGTGGGAGGTGAGAGAGGAGAAGGAGGCAGGAGAGAGACGGGGTGCTGACAGAGAGGGGTGCTGATAGGGGGGGGCACTGACAGAGGGGGAGGGCTGACAGAGAGGGGGAGGGCTGACAGAGAGGGTGTGGGCTGACAGAGAGGGGGTGGGCTGACAGAGAGGGGGGTGCTGACTGGGGGGGTGGGCTGACAGAGAGGGGGGGTGCTGACTGGGGGGTGGGCTGACAGAGGTGGGGTGGGCTGAAAGGGGGGTGGGCTGACAGAGGGGGGTGGGCTGACAGAGAGGGGGGTGGGCTAACAGAGAGGGGGGTGCTGACAGGGGGGTGGGCTGACAGAGGGTGGGTGGGCTGACAGAGAGGGGGTGGGCTAACAGAGAGGGGGGTGCTGACAGAAAGGGGCGGGATGACAGAGGGGGTGGCTTACAGAGAGGGGCACGCTGACAGGCTGGTGGAAAGGCAGATAACAGACCTCAGTCAAGAGGAGACACATCGCGCGCCAGGCAGGGAGGCGGGACTCCGGGCGGCCGGGATCACCCGCAGTCCAGCCCAGCCCCGCCTCCACATGTGACCAGTCACCACCTCCACCGGGCCAATCACAGACCCTTATGTCCGCCACCTGCACAGTCAATCACAGAGCGCCCGCTGCCCAGCCCTCGTATGTGACAGTGAGTGTAACACTGATGTCGGTGGGCACGGGAATCAGGATGCACCGGGGCCACTGGTCACAGGACAGCTGAGGATCATGTCTGTATGCAGCCGCGCTGCATAACTAAGCAGGGAGAAGAGGTGAGCGCTGCGGGGGGGGTGAGGGAGGTGGCGGCCCGATGGCTCAGTGCCTGTACATGCCTGCTCGTCTCTCCTCCACCTCCAATGCCGCCTGCCGCAGCCGCGACCCGCCTGCTTGTCTCTCCTCCACACCCACTGAGACTCGGGGCTATGGGCTCCACATTCAGGGCTCCAGCCTCGATAGCCACCCCCTGGCGATGCCTCTGGTGGCAAGTAACATTTACCCTTCTTATAGACTGTGTTGTCATGTGTACTATCAATGTGGGGAAGAACCACCAAGTCTCATTGCTCGGGGGAGAAGATCAGCCTGGTCTTTTGACACTTCCCGCCAGCGCTGTGAGGGTTAATACAGGTCCCAAAATGGACTCCATTACAGTTTTGGTGCGCCGCAGCAAGAACAAGGTGGGCGCCACAGTGTACCAATCCGTCAGCAGGGGGAGGAGTCCCAACTCTGCAGAGGAGGATGCATTACTCTTCGGTTCATCATTTTGGATTTGCATGCTGGGACCTCATGGCCTGAAAGGGAACATGACGCACCTGGGAGCCCTGAGACTGGAGGTTCCGCGACCCATGTTGGCTGAATACGACCCACGGGAGATCGCCAGTTTCTTTGCCTCTGGAGCCATGATTACCGAAACTGGTATTCGGATGGCACCGAAAGGTGAGATTGCTCTGTACTTTTCTCAAAGTTCTGAAGCAATGGGGATTGATTGCCGGCGGTGTTCCGGTTTTGCCCTCTTTATGAGCCCTTGGAGCCGGTGCTGTTGATGTGGAGAACTGCTGCTGATAGCTGCCAGACCGCCACTGCTATCGCCGGAGATAAGGGGTGGATTGGGCCCTCTGTGGAAGAACCCACATCCAATACCGAAGCTGCCGAGTCAGGCAGTCCTACTCCGGCCCAGGCTGACTCTTCTTTCGAGGAACTAGATGTGTCGGGCGAGCTTGAAGACACCGCAGCGGAAGTGTTGCCATCAATCCCTCAGAGACACCCACAGTGACCGATAGTCCGGAACAGGTGGTGCCAGTACCCTCTCTCCCTATTAAGGAGGCCCAAGCATCTACCTCGGCTACTAATTTGGGTGTCGCGGTTGCGGAAGGAGGTGGCCCCATAGTTATTACTCATCTGGCTCAGTACATTCGGTCATCACGGAAGAAGCAAGGAGAATGGTCCTGGGTCCCTCCCCTTCAGCGCCTGAAGGCGGCAAGTGAAGAGGAAAAGGGAGACGCACGAAATGAGTAAAGTAACGATGTAAAGCTGCTATCGTGTGATGAAATTTGAAAGACTGTATTCTGTATTGTTCACTTCCTAATCCTAAGGGAAGAAATGTTTCACTATGGAGTTGCAAAAGTTCCACCGCCTTAAGAATCTTATGAGTATATGAGTAAGTTGTTACCCTGGAAACACCGCAAAGAACCGGTGGTTAAAGGCTCTGTTGTTACCGGATCTATGCCTGTTTGTGAACTAATATTAAGAAAGAAAAAGATGCGCAAAGAAACCGCTACAAATAGCAATAAATATTGCTGTGAACAAATTCTCTAAAAACATGACAATATGAAAAATTGAGTGGTGTATCAAAAAACAAATAGTCCATGTGATATAAAAAATAAATGAATAAAACCAAAAGTGATCTGGTAAGCAGTTTGTATTTACATTTTATGCTCCGTATTCCAGATGATTCAAATGAATGTGTGTCCTGCTTTTCGAGATTAAGTGAAGAACCTTTGCATCTCCTAAATTTTGAAGGATCATTTTGGGATATTCTGTTCTTGATAAATTAACTTTTGGTTTTATTCATTTATTTTTTATATCACATGGACTATTTGTTTTTTTGATACACCACTCAATTTTTCATATTATCATGTTTTAGAGAATTTGTTCACAGCAATATTTACTGTTATTTGTAGCGGTTTCTTTGCGCATCTTTTTCTTTCTTAATATTGGTTTTAGGTTTTGGTATTTGACCTATAGAGATGCAGCATTTAATCACACTTTGTTTAGTTATATCACTTGTGCAGATATGTTTTTTGTATATTGATTATGATTAATTGGTTAGCGCAGATATCCCCTTCTTTTTTTTTCTTTCCTGTTTGTGAACTAATCCGAATAACGCAAGTTCTACCAAGAGTCTGCAATTACCTTTGTCACTACGGTGAAGGCCAAGAGAGAGAGGCCTCGATCCTGCCCGAATCCGGGTACTATTAGTAACTGTTATGGAGATACTAAAGTCGCCTCTCTTGTGGATTGCAAATGCGCACTTGTAGAGTTAAAGGACGCTCTACTAAAGTTATTTCATTTCTTTGTACAAAGTTCTTATAAAAAGGAAATACCCCTCAGTGCTAAATATCTGAAGCTACGGCCGTAAAATTAAGCTGGACAGTGTGATCCTCCGCAGGCCAGACAAGAAAGATGTCAAATATTATGTTGTCACTGTAAATGCCAAAGGAGAAGATGTCATACTGCCAGATTCCAGATATTATTGGTGAAGTCTCATCGAAGTGATGCTATAATTAGGGTTGCGTGATGTCAAGGACACTACCTTGCACACCCATTCAAAGTGTTGTTAACAGGGAATACCCCAGAAAGCTGTATTGCCAGAACTGTGCTTGACTGGATGCTACCGGCAATAACATGAAATGATCATCTGAGCCACGTTGGCTAGAATTGAAGTTGTTGGGGTGTCCCCCCCGAAGAGCGATCTGTGGACTTCAGCAGATTGTTGGTTGCAAATGATGAAGAACGTCTCTTTGTCTTTGGCTGTCATGCGGACAGACTGAAGATGTTTTTGCAAGCGGGCCTGTGTCCCGAAGTTTGGTCCCTTGCATTAAGGCCTGGCTGCTTGTTGCCTGAAATGCAGCTGTGCCTTTGTGCCCGGAGTTGTCCCTGGAGAAGAAGGGAAACTGCTGGAAAATGTAGTTCATCCAGAAGGAAATCAATGAACTGTAACATGCCTTTGACTCTAATGCCACGTACACGCGATCGCACATTCCGACAAAAAAATCCATGGATTTTTTACGATGGCTGTTGGCTCAAACTTGTCTTGCATACACACGGTCACACAAATCTTGTCGGAAATTCCGAACGTCAAGAACGCAGTGACATACAACACGTACAAAGGCACTATAAAAGGGAAGTTCAATAGCCAGTGCGCTACCCTTTGGGCTCCTTCTGCTAATCTCGTGTTAGTAGAAGTTTGTTGAGAGACGATTCGCGCTTTTCAGCCCCGTGCTTTTCAGATCGTTACTGCTCTTCAGTTTGTGCTTGTGGGTTCATATCTGGTTTTCAGTGCGTGTAGTCAGTTTGCATTTGTTTTTCAGTGCGTATTATTATAGTACATATTTGATATCCAGTGCGTTGTTGTTGCTCGTTTCTGATTTTCAGCTCACTCTTCTCAGGCCTTTCTGATTTTCAGTGCGTTCTGTTAGTTCGTTCTGACCAGCCAACCGTTTTGAAGCTATGTTGTGGGTACGTACTCATCGTAGAGTTCATGCTGTGCAGGGGCTTGGTGTTGGGGTTCTTACTTTGACCCAAGCCCAGTCCATGAACAAGACGGGGAGGAGTTCATGGACCAAGAATTGGTTTACTCCAACGTGACCAATTCTCTCATATGCCTTTGTTGCGGGAGATCTGTGAGAATAATGATGATTTCAGGAATTCTCTCCAGACGACGGACCCTGTTTTTCACCGTTTGTTGGCTTTGCTGTCCCCTTATATTACGAAGCAGGACACCTGCATGCGGCAAACCATCACTCCCGAGAAGAGGCTAGTCGCCACGCTGCTGTACTTGGCGACAGGGAGAAGACTTCAAGTTCTCGACAGGCATCTCCCCCCAGGCTCTGGGGATCATTATCCCAGAGACCTGTTCTGCCTTCATACAGGTCCTGCAGAAGGACTATATTAGGGTAAGTTTTCTCCATTAACATCACATTCTATGTATTTAATGTTTGCTAATGTATTGTATTCCTTTCATCATTCCCTAATTACCATGATTGTAATATGCTGTTAATGTCCCCTTTATCCTCATGCATGCTTGAAGTTTTTAAACTTCCTTTTTTGTTCTTCATGCATATTTGCCTTCACTAACCTCCCCAGCATGCTATCCTGGGCTCATACACGCCTAGCCTAGTCACTTAACAATGTATTTGGTTAGCTCCATAGTAGTGCTTTACCCTAAACACCCCCTAAAAAGGGGACAAATGTTATTTGTGTCTTTAAATTCAGGCAGAGTGCCAGAGGCTTTTTGGAACCCTCCCCCCCAACCGCTAAGTCAACCGATACCAATCTTCTATCTGCTGACTTTGCCAAACCCATAAACACTATGCCTACCTCTTTTGTGGTCAGATTTCTGTATGAATTCCCCAAAGCATGTAGTGAAAGGGCCTGCCAGAATACTTTCAAATGGTACTGTTTAAAGTTTTGTTCTCCTATTATCTTGATAATTAATTGCAGAATGTAAAAAAGTGCTTTAATTTGTACAGTGTGTATTCATATTTATGTCTTATGACACTTCTTACCTGTCCAGTGGGCTTCCAATAGTGCAAGTAAGGAGGGGCTGGCCAAAGTAAAACACATTATTTATGCATTCAGCTCTCAATGAAGTGGAGAGGGTTACCTGTCCAAAACATACCCCCCCCCAATTGTTTACAATGGGCCATCAGAGAGGGTGAGGAATCTGATAAGTGGACCTTATATTTTTGTCTTTAAATACTCCTTAAAATAAACGTTATACTGATGTTGGACAAGAATGTTTGTGCCTAATCTGCTTGCAATGTTTATGCGCAAAATTAATCATTTCTTTTTTCTTGTTTGACTCCACAGTTTCCTTCAACGCCACAGGAATGGCAGACTGTGGCTTCCCAATTTGCCCAGCGGTGGGACTTTCCCAACTGCGGAGGGGCAATTGATGGGAAACACATCCACATAGTCCAACCCCCCCAACTCGGGGTCATACTATTACAGCTATAAGGGGTTTAATAGTATTGTAATGTTGGCGGTGGTGTCAGCGACATATGAGTTTCTCTATGTGGACATGGGGAAGAATGGCCGGATGTCGGATGGTGGAGTCATCGTCCAGACAGAGTTCTACACACGGCTCCAGAATGGTGGCTTGGGATTGCCACCTGCTGAAGAGAACGTGGAAGGACTCCCATTTGTCTTTGTCGCTGATGGAGCGTTTGGGCTGGGTGATCACCTGATGCGGTCGTTCCCGATGAGGACCTTCACCCCGGACCAGAGGGTTTTTTTTTTCCAAGATAAAGTTTATTAAGATTACACACAGGAATACATTCATATCAACAATATAAGCAAGTTGCAGTGTGCGATCAGCAATTACAAGTAGTAACAACCAGCAAGTGAGGTCAGAAATAAAATGCTAGGTACAATCAATGCAAGATGAGATATATAACATTCGGCAATTACTGTGGAGACACAGCAAATTATATTGAGAGTGTGGCCTTCCATGTGTAAATCGGGTCTAACCGTTAATATTCCTAGAATGGTTATAGTACGTTAATATTTCTATTACGTATAATAGGGTTGGAAAACATAGGAGGCTAAATTTCCCATTATTGTCAGATTTTGACCCGTGTATCAGAGTCAAAATAATTTAGTTTGTCTGACTTATGTCTCCTGAGGATATATTTTGTGTTAATTCAAATGTTATTTACAAAGGTTTTCCATATCCCACTGTATATGGTCATTAGGGAATTGAGGACCTTTATGTATATACGTGTGCAGTAAGGTAAGGTATGCGATCGTCTATTTCCTAGCCTGATATTGGGCTATCTGGATAGCACCAAGTGGCAAGTTCTTAGGTTTTGGGATCTAGCTGTGGAAACGTTTCATAATATTGAGTTTCTGGACCAGTGGGTTTTTAACTACCGGCTGGCCAGAGCCAGAAGAGTGATGGAGAATGCTTTCGGGATAATTGCCAACCAGTTCTGCCTATTCCTTGCGGCAATCAACATGGCGGAATATAAACTTAACCATATAATCCTTGCATGCTGCATTCTCCACAACTATTTAAGGAGAAATTCAATTAACTATGTTGCCTCAGTTGGGCCTGAGGTTGGACTTAAGGAACAAACCCTGATGGTGCTTGAAGCTGGGCGTCCTGGTTTGCCCCCCCAAAGCTCCCGCGAGGTCCGTATCAAATATATGGAGTACTTTGCGGGTAGGGGAGCCATTGATATGCCAGAAAATCTTTCATAAACATTTTAAAAATACATTTTTTAGTTAAACTGAAATAAGATTTCCTTTGATTTCCTTCTTGTGTTTCTTTTAGCTGTCTCCGAGGTTATCCAATGGGCTTTTCTTTTTGGCCATTTTCTTCAACAGTGCAAATGTAATTTATTTGATACATGAGGTGACAATCTCTTCTTCAGCGAACTATTATGTTGTGTGTCTGCTACACACACACCTTGTTTTTGTTGTTAATGTATGTAATGCATTAATGATAAAAATACTCATCATTTTCACCACCATGAATTAATTTTTGTGAGTCACAAAAATGGCTTGATTGTGGTAAATTTTAAAGCACTGTGGGAGTTATTTTCTAAAGGCAAATCCACTTTGCACTACAAGTGCACTGCAAATGTGCACTTGAAACTGCACTGAAAGTGCACTTGTAGTGCAAAGTGGAGTTGACTTTAGTAAATAACCCCCACTGTCACTGTAAACACAAACTTACTTAAAAAAATGCTATTTAGCATTGAAAGAAGAAGCCACACATTGTTGATTAGAATTTTTTTTTACTCTGTGCACATTCACATGTGTGTTAGAAAAGGGTTTTTGAACAAACCAACATATTTTTAAAATAACATTTTGGCGTTTGATATTACAAAATAGCCTTTTTAGTGGTAAAAGGCATGTTTAAAACCATGAAACAATACACAACTCAGGAACTTACAAAGTTCAACTTTGATAATTTGAAGGCAATATCAGACATTAGTATGTTCAAACTGTGTTGATATTGCCTTCATCAGATGGGTGATGTCACCCCTGTGAAAGCCAAATTTTGAAGATGCACACAAATTGAGAGTCAACATGGGGATTTCCCTCCTGATCCCATGCCTAATGTCAACATGTGCTAGCTCCCATCATATGGGATCAATGGACGTGTTTCGGGGGTGCAACCCCTTCTTCTCAGCTACTTGAGTTGCGAGGAATGGGTTGCACGCACAAACTGCGTACATTGATATCCCGCGATGGCAGATAGCACATGTTGACACAATGTGTGCATCTTCAAAATTTGGCTTTCAATATACTTCAAAAAAGATTCAGAAATTTTAAAAATATCAACAAATGGAAGAATTTTGGGGTGTTTTAGATTCTGCCTAAAACATCAATGATGTTTTTGAGACTTTTTTGAACATCATTGATGTCTTCCTTGATCTTCTGTAAATCCCAATTGCACACGATGATTTCCCCGATGAGGACGTGTGCACTTGCACTTGTGAAATGAGTTTCTTCTTCCACAACATCCACATCACCTGAAATAAAAAAAACACACCATGTCTTAGAAATATGCAGGCATACATCTATTACCTGAAGCTGTGGTCTCAGACATTCACCTGTTGTGGTCACTATTTCGCCCACTTCATGAACCTCTCCTTCCTCCACATCCTCTGGTTGTGGTGTTGGTATTTCCCCTTCATTAGGAGGTTGGGGGTCCCTGGTGTCCTCTGATGTCCAGAGTCTTTTCTCCCCTATGTGAATAAAAATAAGGTATACTTAGCACACAGATATTTGAGGGCAGAAATAGGAATCTGAAACATTGCTTGGAAGTGTCGTACAATTGTCTTTTTGTGCAGCGTTCCAAGTTGAAGACATTTTTGTTTCCCTTTCTAAAGCTGGAATACTTACAATTTTCACACATGGAGACACCCCTAGTATCCACTGGAGCATCTGTGTGGGACACCCTAAAAAGTTTGTTCTGGTGTCCCACATTAAAGCTCCTTCGTCCAGATGTGTAAACAGCTGCTGAATGTCCTCTCCTTACACTGAATCAAGTTTACATTTTCATTCTAGTTACAAACTCATCTAAAAAACAATGTACTAAACTTATTTTAATACAAATAGGCCTAAACAAATGTAGTTAACCTGGATCTGTCAAAAACATTGTATTAGTGGGCGAACGAACAATGTTTACTACGAATGATTAATGAGCCCACGAACCTGAAAGTTGCCATTTTAAACTGTACAACAGTAAAGAAAAACACATGGAGTAGCATGAACGTAATAAGAATAATTGAAACAGAGGACAAATACTTACTTTTTAGAAGCAGTTTCCTGATCTTTCTATACTGACCCTGCTCCCTCAATTTCAGGTCTGACCATCATTTCCTCAGTTGATCCTTGGATCGCCTTACCCCAAAATTCTTCTGCAGACTTTTCACAAGTTTAGCCATGATCTTGGCCTTTCTCACATTTGGGTTTGGGTAAGGTCCATGCTTCCAATCATAGTCGGCCCTCTTCAAGATGTCCACCATCTCCACCATCTTGACAAAGGACATATTTGAGGCCTTAAATCTCCTCCGGGATCGGGATGTTCATGGCTCCGGGCTTTCGTCGTTGCTGCGCTCCTCTGTATGCACTTGCTCTTTCTCCGCCATGTGCTCTCCCACTGCGCTGAAAGAGAAGGGGTGGGGAATAGACTAGAAAGAGGGTCAAGGGCGGGTGGAGTTTCACGCATGCGCAGTGTATATAAAGCGTAACATGCGTGCGTTGTATGTACGATCTATGAGAGGAGGAAGGAGTATCAGAAGCGCCGATCGTTAGAACGAAGGTACAATTTTAACTTGGTGCATCAGTGCCCTATACTGCTTATAGATTGAGACCTATATTGGGACAAGACTAGGAGAGTTTAGCCTTACATTTGGGTTTATCTTGTGTTGTGCCTTGCAGAGAAAATGTATCTATTCAATGATGAGGACTTTATTTCCATATTCATTGATATGTACAGGGAGCTGCCCTGTCTGTGGCAGGTAAACCACCCCTTTTATAACAATAAAACAAAGAGGAAGGCAGCGCTGGATCAATTGCTGGAATTTGTGAAGCCGGTGATCCCCATGGCAGACATTCCCCAATTTGAAGGCCCTAATTGGTGGCATGAGGAGCACTTATAATAGGGAGCGCAAGAAGGTCCAGGATTCCCAGAGATCAGGAGCTGCAGCATATGACATTTATGTACCCAGGCTGTGGTACTATGACAGACTGCATTTTCTGGCAGGCTAGACTGAACCCAGGCCAGCACTCTCCAGTCTTCCTTCAAGGCTTCCTTCCACCTCAGCTAAGGCTTCCGACGTCCAACCTGGGCCTTCCAGCCAGGAAGAAGTGGAGGAGCCCAGCTTGAGCCAGGTATAGCATTGTTCAACATATTTCTAGTCAAATCATTAAGGATGTTAACTAAATGTTATTATTGATCGGTAATTTCTGATTTTACAAAGTGTTTTACATATCAATAGACAGTAGTGGCCACAAATGATTGGGACAAGAATGAAAAATGCTGGGGTCAGAATGATAGTCTTTTCTGTGTATTAACATTCAATTTGCAATAGTCATAAGCTGAAAATTGTGTGTGATTAATGAACCAAAAAATAAAACTATGTCCTTTTTCATACACAGGAAAGCCTCAGCCAGGTTGTGCAAAGTGGCAGCCAGGAGGTGGCCGGGCCCAGTAGCCTGCCTGAATCCCAGGTCCCTCCCCTCCGCCTTCCAAAAAAAAGTCCCGGGAAGAGGAGTAACCTGGAGGAGGCAGCACTTGGCCTATTTCGGAAGACTACTGCGGCCCTCAGAACCCCCCCCAATAATCAAGACGACTATGCCTACATGGCAGCCTGCAAAATGCAGGAAATTGAGGAGGGCCAACGCCTCTTATGTGAGGAAGTTATGTTACAAGCCCTAAATAAGAGGTTGAGGGGCGAACTCACAAGCCAAAGCTACGTTTGTGAGTTCAACCATGGCCCTCCTCCTCCTCCTGCACCTCCTGCCACAAGTACAACACCAGAGCCACAGCCTGGAAGCAAGCTTGGAAGGAAGCGTGGAAAGAAGACAAGACAAGTGGTGGCCTGGGTTCAGCCTGGTCTGACAAAAGACGCAGGCTGTGGTAAGATCACAAACTGGGGAGAGAAATGTCATCTGCTGCTGTTCCTGATCTCTTGTAATCCTGGACTAAATTGTGCTCACTATTGTAAGGACTCTTCAGGCCACCAATTTTGACTGTAAAATAAATTATGTCCGCCCTGGGGTACAAAGGCTTTGCAAATTTCACCAGTTTCTCCATGGCTATTTATTTTTCACAAATACTTCCCTATGTGTTTTATTTCAAAAAGGACAGTTTGTTTGTGAGTAGGCAGGTACATTTCAAAAATACAATGTCAAATTAACAAGGGACACCAACACCAACCCCTTTGAGGTTAAAAAATACAAGATAATAATGGTGTTGTGGTAACTTGACACAAAACGAAAGAAAAAATAATGGAGATCACTATAAAAAAAAAAAAATAGGAGATCTGGATAAAAAAAAAAAACAAACACTATAAACAAAAATTCGAAACGTTAATATGGAGATCTGACAAAAAAAAAAAAAATATTCATGAGATCACGAGAAATAATAAAGAACTTCATTATTCCAGCATTCTAAAGAAGAAGCGAATGTGCTGCATTTAAAAGATTTAAAAGATTTAAAAATTATCAGTGTGACGAATGTGCTATCTCCATTAGAAACGCTAGTTTTACCAGACCGATCGCTTCCATCTCGTAATTGATTCAGAGCATGCGTGGAACTTTGTGCATCGGAATTGTGTACACACAATCAGAATTTACAGATCTCAAATTTTGTTTGTCAGAAATTCCGACGGAAAATGTCCGATGGAGCCTACACACGGTCGGAAGTTCCGACATCGAGCTCCCATCGAACATTTGTTACCGGAAAATCTGACCGTGTGTACGCGGAATAAGTGTGGAGTTAGTTAGATTAGGCTATAATAGAAGGGTCAATTCTCACTATGCATGCGAATAATGGACTGAACCATATGTCGACTGTTTCTAGTGTGGTCACCAGGTGGCGTGAACAGTGCCAACCTTAGTGAACTTTATTCACATTATGTGCTGATGTACGTTTGTTGATCAATGGGAAGAAGGTGGTATTCTCTACGAAGGATGGGATCTGCTTCCACAAATGTAAATAATGCAATATTCTATAGAATGTATTTACACTGCTATGCTGTCTTCGGCTGAGGACAATTGAAATTTGCTTAATCACGTATGTATATACTGCACCATGTTACCACAGGATAGGATGCATTTGCGTTGCTGTTTGCTCTCCTTCAGGTGTTGCAGAGTCGGTGCGCCTTCCTTGGCTAAGGAGAGACAGGGATCTAACTGGATGACAGCCCTAATCCTTTCTATATCTTTTTATTGCTGTATATATTAGATAGATAGTCAGGAAGCAATACCATTGCTCTTGTTTACTTTTAAAACTGTACATAACTATTTTTGATATTTCCTTGTCATATGTGATCTACAGTGCCTTGCAAAAGTATTCACCCCCCTTGGCATTTTTCTTGTTTTGTTGCCTCACAACCTGGAATTAACATGGATTGTTTGAGGATTTGCATCATTTAATTTACAGAACATGCCCACAACTTTGAAGATGTGCATAGCTATTCACCCCTCCTAAAGTCAATAGTTTGTAGAGCCACCTTTTGCAGCTATCACAGCTCCAAGTCACTTTGGATAAGTCTCTATGGGCTTGCCACATCTTACCACTGGGATTTTTTCCCATTCCTCCTTGCAAAACTGCTCCAGCTCCTTCAAGTTGGATGGTTTGCACTTGTGAACAGCAATCTTTAAGTCTGACTACAGATTTTCTATTGGATTGAGGTCTGGGCTTTGACTAGGCCATTCCAACACATTTACATGTTTCCCCTTAAACCACTCAAGTGTTGCTTTAGCAGTGTGTTTGGGGTCATTGTCCTGCTGGAAGGTGAACCTCCGTCCTAGCCTCAAATCACACACAGAGTGGTACAGGTTTTGCTCAAGAATATCCCTGTATTTAGCACCATCCATCTTTTCCTCAACTCTGACCAGTTTCCCAGGCCCGACTGTTGAAAAACATCCCCACAGCATGATGCTGCCACCACCATGTTTCACTGTGGGGACCGTGTTCTTTGGGTGATGTGTTGGGTTTGCGCCAGACATAGCGTTTTCTTTGATGGCCAAAAAGTTACATTTTTGTCTCATCAGACCAGAGCACCTTCCTCCATAGATTTTGAGAGTCTCCCACATGCCTTTTCTCAAACTCAAAACGTGCCATTTTGTTTTTTGCTGAAAGTAATGGCTTTCTTCTGGCCACTCTGCCATAAAGCCCAACTCTATGGAGCGTACGGCTTTTTGTCGTCCTATGTACAGATACCCCAGTCTATGCTGTGGAACTCTGCAGCTTCTCCAGGGTTACCTTAGGTCTCTGTGCTGCCTCTCTGATTAATGCCCTCCTTGCCCAGTCTGTGTGTTTTGGTGTGCGGCTGTCTCTTGGCAGGTTTGCTGTTGTGTCATGTTCTTTCCATTTGGTTATGATAGATTTGATGGTGGCTCCTAGGAATCATCAAAGATTTGGATATATTTTTATAACCTAACCCTGACTTGTACTTCTCAATAACATTGTCCCCTAACTTGTTTGGAGAGTTCCTTGGTCTTCATGGCAGTGTTTGGTTAGTAGTGCCTCTTGCATAGGTGTTGCAGCCTCTGGGACGTTTCAAAAAGGTGTGTATATGTCATGACAGATCATGTGACACTTAGATTGCACACAGGTGGACATCATTTCACTAATTATGTGACTTCTGAAGGTAATTGGTTGCACCAGAGCTTTTTATGGGCTTCATTCCAGAGGGGGTGAATACATACGCACATGCCAGTTATTAGTTTTTTAATTCTGAAAAATAGTTTAATGTATATATTTTTCTAATTTTACTTCACCAACTTAGGCTTATGTGTTCTGATCCATCACATATAATTCAGATTAAAAAAACATTGAACTAAAGGCTGTAATGTAACAAAATAGGTAAAAGGCCAAGGGGGGTGAATACTTTTGCAAGGCACTGTATTATCTCATGTGTCTAATACCATGTTTATTTCATGTGGTACGCCACATACACTGTTACTTGTTTTTCTTTCCCTGTTTCCCCACCTATCCCAGTTTTTGCCAGGACATCCGCTCTCAGGCTTGAGGGCTGAAAAATTACTTTTTCTGCAAACTCTGAGACATAGTTTTTTGGGCAGGAGGAGGATGTAGCACCCTGTAGCTTAGGCAGGGAGCTCCTCACAAATTTACTTGCCAGGAGTAGTTATTCTGGTTGATTGATAGATATTAGGGTTGTCCCGATACCACTTTTTTAAGACCGAGTACAAGTACCGATACTTTTTTTCAAGTACTCGCCGATACCGATTACCGATACTTTTTTTTAATGTCATGTGACAGTTTTCAAACCACAACACAGACTAAGTAATGATATCTTCTTTATAATTATGAAGAACTGTAACTCAAGACACAAAAGAATAAAACTGTTTTATTTGCTTGTGTCACACAGTAGTAAACTCAAAGAATTATCACAGAACATGTCGATAAATACAAAAAATATATTTTACAACATCAAAATATATTAATAACAATAACAACAATAACAAATGTAAAAAAATCACACAACCAACCAAAAGTTACAGGCAATATAGCAAATAGAATTATTTCTTAAAAGTTAGTGGCAAATTCTTTTTGAGGAATAAAAGCATCTCTGCATGTTCAGCCATAAGCCTGTTTCTGCTATCAGTAAGGACATTAGACGCTAAGCTGAACAGTCTTTCACTTTCCACACTACTGCATGGGGCAGAAAGATATTTTTGGGCCATTTTTGGGCCATTTTAGCCAGAGTTGGAAATCTCACTTTATGAACTGCCCAGTACTTCAGGGGTTTCTCTGAACGAGGTCCAGCTGTATAGTAGCAGTAGGAGCACTGCTCTCAGATGTAGATGATCCTTCACCAGCAATTTCTGCAAATAAACTGTCCAGACTGGTACCTGGCTGGTCACGGTGAGGCCTTTTGGAAGCTGGTTCTTCATGCTGCTCAGATTCAATTGTCTCTTCAAAAATGCTTTGCAGTTCCAGTACTAACATTTCTTTTGCCTCCCTGGAAGTGTCAGAATTACAGAAAAAACGATCTTTATACCTAGAAGAAAAAAATAAACAACAATGAATGAATGCAGCATATTCTTTCTGTGAATTAAGAAAACAATTACAATTAATAGCTGAAAAATGAACATTACCTTGGATCGAGTAAAGTTGCGATACAGTAAAGTGGGTTTCGCTCAGTATCAGAGAAGCGCTTCTGCAAAGCAGCAAGCAAAGTGCTCTTCATTGTTTTGATACCTTGGTCCTCATCCACTTTTGCTAAAACTTTCTGTAGCACTGTTACTGCAGGAATTACATCAGAGGCAAATGCATCTGAACAACTCACTTGGCGAGTCATCTCTTCAAAGGGAGCCAAGATATTGACCATCTTCTCCATCAAATTCCACTGGTTTGCAGTAATGGTGGCAGGGAGCTCATATTCAGACACATACACTCCAAGGGCCCGTTTCTGCTCAATCAGAGACTTCAGCATGTAAAATGTGCTGTTCCAACGAGTCTGCACGTCTTGCTGGAGTCTTCTTACTGGCTGACCAAGCTGTATCTGGATGTCCTGCAGCCGAGAGTATGCCAGGTTCGAATGTTTGAAGTGGCCAATTATTCTGCGCCCGACTCCCACAGCATCTGCAATGCTGCGCTGTGATAACAGTCCCTCTGAGACAGCAAGCTGCAGTGTATGTGCCACACATGAAATACTGGGAAGTCCAGCAACTTCCATACCTTTTATCATGTTTTTGGCACTGTCCCGGACCACAACATGAACAGAACTTTTGGGAATCGCCCAAGTCTGAAGCATTTCCTCAAGTATGTTTGCTATTGCTTGACCGGTGTGGGAGCCTTCAAATTTTGTAGCGTGGAGCATGACCTGATGCAAACAGAATTCGCCATCTATCCACTGCGCCGTTAAGCTGATGAGAGACAGTGGACTCACACTACTGCTCCAGATGTCGGTGGTGAAGCTAATTGCCTTTATGTCCTTCTGCAACATAATGTTAATGTGCTTTTTAACCGTGTTGTGGATCTTTGGTAAGATGATGTCTGTTATGTAATGGCGACTGGGAATGTCATACTTCGGCTCCAACACATTAAGAAATCGCTGAAAACCCATGTTCTCAACAATTGAAAGAGGTTGATCATCCAGAATAATAAATTGGGTGAGCGCCTCTGTTATTTGTACAGCTCTGGGGTTGTCTCTTGACAGCTTTTCTCTTCTGGCAAAAGTTTGCTGCAGAGTTGGCTGCTGAGTGCTACTGCTGCTACCGATAGCCGTAAATTCTCCATGCTCACTTTTATGTTTTAATTTCAAGTGCTTTATCAGGTTACTGGTATTGTAAGAACTGATTTTTGTACCACCTCTAGATAATTTTGCAGAACAAAGTTTGCAGTCTGCAATCCGTGGGTTGTCCTCGTTAATTTTAAAATACTTCCACACAGCTGACATTCTGCTGGTGTCTCTGTGCAGTGTTCACCGAAAGGCTCTGATAATTTGCTCGACCTTGGGTGAAAAAACAAAAAACAAAAAACAATTGAGCGCAAAGTGTCCATTGTTTAACTACTTCGCTCTATATCATGCACTCTCACCCCCTTCCTGCCCAGGCCAATTTTCAGCTATCAGCGGATTCAGCGCTGTCACACTTTGACAATTGCGCAATACGCAGTCAAGCTACACTGTACTCAAATAATTTTTTTCACACAAATATAGCTTCTTTTGGTGGTATTTATTTGTTTCCGTCACAAAATGTTGTAAATAAGTACTTTTTCTCCTTCACTGATGTGTGCTACTGCTAATGAGGCTGCACTGATGGGGCATTGAGGTGGCACTAATAGGCTGCACTGATGAGGAGGCACTAATATGTAGCACTGATAGGTTTGGGTGGCACTGATGAGGCAGCACTGATGGGGAAGCCCTAATATGCAGCACTGTTGGGCACTGATAGGATTACTTGGCACTGATATGCAGCACTCATGACCACTGATAGGTGGAACTGATTAAGCAGCACTGATAGGTGGCACTTACTTATGGGCACTGATAGGTGGCATGCACTGATGGATGGGCACTGATGGGTGGCACTGACTGTCTGGCACTGATAGATACCACTGAGTGATGAGCACTGATAGGTGGCACTGATTATGCAGCACTGATGAGCACTGATGGGTGGCACACATTGATGGCTGGGCACTGATAGGTAGCACGCACTAATGGGCACTGATATGTGGCATGCACTGATGGCTGTCAATGACTGAGGTGCACTGATAGATGGCATGGCACTGATGAGCAGTGCACTAATAGGTGGCACTGATTATGCAGCACTGATGAGCACTGATAGGTGGCACTGATTATGCAGCACTGATAGGCGACACATACTGTTGGCTGGGCAGTGGCACTGAAAGGTGGCACTGATAGGTGGCATGCACTGATAGGTGGAATGCACTAATGGGCATTGATACGTGGCACGCACTGATGGCTGGCACAGACTGAGGTGCACTGATAGATGGCACTGATGAGCAGTGCACTAATAGGTGGCACTGATATGCAGCACCGATGAGCACTGATAGGTGGCACACACTGTTAGCTGGGCAGTGGCACTGAAAGGTGACACTGACTGATGGGCACTGATAGGTGGCATGCACTGATAGGTGGAATGCACTGATAGGTGGCACACACTAATGGGCACTGATATGTGGCACACACTAATGGGCACTGATAGGTGGCACGCACTAATGGCTGGCACTAATAGATGGCGCTGACTGAGCACTAATAGGTGGCACCGATGAGCACGGATAGGTGACACGCACTGATAGGTGGCACCAATTATGCAGCACTGATGAGCACTGATGAGTGGCACACACTGGTGGCTGTGCGCTGATAGGTAGCACGCACTAATGGGCACTGATACATGGCATGCACTGATGGCTGTCAATGACTGAGGTGCACTGATAGATGGCATGGCACTGATGAGCAGTGCACTAATAGGTGGCACTGATTATGCAGCACCGATGAGCACTGATAGGTGGCAGTGGCACTGATTATGCAGCACTGATAGGTGACATACTGTTGGCTGGGCAGTGGCACTGAAAGGTGGCACTGATAGGTGGCATGCACTGATAGGTAGAACGCACTAATGGGCACTGATACATGGCACGCACTGATGGCTGGCACAGACTGAGGTGCACTGATAGATGGCACTGATGAGCAGTGCACTAATAGGTGGCACTGATATGCAGCACCGATGAGCACTGATAGGTGGCACACACTGTTAGCTGGGCAGTGGCACTGAAAGGTGGCACTGACTGATGGGCACTGATAGGTGGCATGCACTGATAGGTGAAACGCACTGATAGGTGGCACACGCTAATGGGCACTGATATGTGGCATACACTAATGGGCACCAATAGGTGGCACGCACTAATGGCTGGCACTAAAAGATGGCGCTGACTGAGCACTAATAGGTGGCACTGATGAGCACGGATAGGTGATACACACTGATAGGTGGCACGCACTGATGGGCACTGATATGTGGCAAGCACTGATAGTGGCACACACACTGATGGCTGGTATTGACTGATGGCTGGCAGTGGCACTGGCTGGATGGGCACTGATGAGCACTGATTGATGGCTGGCAGTGGCACTTATGGGCATGAGAGCATTTACTCTTTTCTATGCTGCCTCTGCGACGCCCATCTTGGTACACCTTGCATTTGGCCTCAATAAAGCAGCAGCGGACATCTTGTTACACCCAGCCTGAACTATATGGGCTGGGTGTAACAAGATGTCCGCTGCTGGCAGGGTGTACCAAGATGGGCGTCAGGATTTCTAAGCAGTGAGCACTGACCAGTGACAACAGTTTAATGGCAACACGGAGCGTCACATGAACTTCCATTACTGAATGTGACTGCTCCGTTCGCCGAGCCCTGCACGCTGCACTACCTGGCTTGCTTGATTACACGGAGGACTCGCTCTCCGCTCAGCTCTCTGCTCCGCCCGCTGACTCCGCCCCTGACTCCGCCCGCTGAAACTGCCGGCTGACTCCGCCCGCTGACTCAGCCGCTGACACCGCCCGCTGACTCCGCCGCTGACTCCGCCCGCAGAGTTCCTGTCTCACAGTACAAGGTATCGGCTAAGGCATCGGGAGCATTTGTGCGAGTACAAGTACTCGCGCAAATGCTCGGTATCGGTCCCGATACCGATACCAGTATCGGGACAACCCTAATAGATATCCATTGATTTCTCCCTAAGTTTGGCCTTGTTGCACTTTCTTTTCTCTTCTTGTTGCACTTGCTCTTCTACCACTAGGTGGCTGGGTACTTGGTGGTATTAGATGTGAGATGAGCAACCCAAGGTCAGGTTATGGGTATATGGGGTATCTCAGCCAATGGGCAGGGGTTTTTGTGAATCCCTTGGCCTGCTGGGAGCACCTATACATTTGGGTGGAGTCAGGGGATCTGTGTTCTGTGCCACCTGGCACAGAACTGTCTGGGTGGACGTGTGTTATATGCCCTGGGCTGCTAGGCCGGAGATTGGGCCTATCACGGGGCATCTGGCTGCCAGGTTGTGTGAGGGCCTATGCAGAAGTAAAAGGGCAGCGCAGGGTTGAGCCTGCGGCTTGCAGTCCAACCAAAAGTGACAGTTCTGCCGGCCGGAGACTCTGTCAGTGATCGGAGGTAGAAGGGAAGCTGTCGCCCCAAAGAGACCAACCACCTTGTTACCAGGGACCACAGTGAGTAACTGAAGCAAGTACCAGAGCAGTATTCTCACCAAACGGTCACTTCAGGCGGTGATCAAGTCAGGGACCCAGTCAATAGGGGTGAAGCTTGACAAGTATCTGGAGTGGCAAGCTATTGACCCAGCAGGGAAGCGTGGGTGATGCTTGAGGGAGATACCACCGCAAAGATTGGAGGAGCTCAAGGGATTCAGAGTCAGTGAATCAGAAGGACTAGTGAAAGACCCGGAGCTCAGTGTTGAAGAATTAGCAGAGGCAGTTGTAGTGAAGCTGAAGGAACTGTTACATTTAAGTTACGAACTGTTAAAGACTGTTGCCATAGGAGTCAGCATTCCTGCATATGCAGATGTTGCTGGGGCCTCTACCTGTATGGCTGTCCTCCTATTGAAGTCTCGGAGTCTGCCAATTGAAATTGCAACTGCTTAAGGGTTTTCTGGCCCTAACCCTCTTTCCCCCAAAAATACAAAAAGGACTGTTAAGAGAAATAAAACCTCTTTTACATCCAAGAAGTGTCTGACGCCCAATGACTTTCACCATCTTTGCACCCACTATGCCTCACAACCCACTACATATTGAAGGATGTCAGATATCTTTGGCCTTAGAGGTCTTCATTAGACTGGAAGAGGCTAAAGACTTTGCTACAAACAATAAAGATAAAAATAGAAGAAAAATGAACAAGCTCTAAGTTGTTTGTGTACTTACTATATCTATTGACATTATATTTACCCTTAACTGACCATAGTTGAATATAATATATTATAAATAACAAATGGAAGATGACATTTCACATATATTACACACATTACGGGGATCATTGGGTACTTTCATGCAGATGCAAAAAAATTTACACAGCTAATTTTTAATAAATAAACCCCATCTTCTCCTATTTGCTTCCTTTTATTTAAGTATGCCATTAAAAGTATGTTGTTATATCTGCACAATAAGTGCAAGAAGTATTCTGGACTGACACCCCTGCCCAGTTCTTCTCCATCCTGCAGAGAGGCAGAACGGCAGTCTGCATATGTAAACAAGGCAGATTGGCGTTCTGACAGGAGGGAAGGCATGGATCCTGTGTCTTTGCAAAGCAGTATAAGCACCTCCCACACTGTAATAAAACATAGGCTAAGAACACAGTTAAATCTTTGATCTCCCCTGATGTTAACCCCTTCCCAGCCAGTGTCATTAGTACAGTGACAGTGCATATTTTTAGCGCTGATCACTGTATTAGTGTCACTGGTCCCCATAAAGTGTCAGTTAGTGTCTGATTTTCTGCCACAACATTGCAGTCATGCTGTAAGTTGCTGATCGCCACCATTATTAGTAAAAACAAAATAAATAAATAAAAATTCCATACCTATATCCCACAATTTGTAGACGCTATAACTTTTGCGTAACCAATCAATATATGTTCATTGGGGTTTTTTTACTAAAAGTATGCAGCAGATTACATATTGGCTGAAATTTATGAATAAATTATTTTTTTTTACATTTTTTTATTGGATAGGTTAGCATAAAGTAAAAACATTTTTTTTTTTTTTTTCAAAATCATTGGCCTTTTTTTATAGTGCAAAAAAAATGAAGAGGTGATCAAATACCACCAAAAGAAAGCTTTATTTGTGGGAAAAAAGCACATCAATTTTATTTGGGTACAGTGTCGCACGACCGCACAACTGTCAGTTAATGTAACGCAGTGCCATATTGCAAAAAATTGGCTGGTCATGAAGGGGGGTAAATCTTTTGGAGCTGAAGTAGTTAATACACACTTATGCCTCTTACACATGATCGGACTTTCCACCAACAAAACCGTGGATTTTTTTCCGAAGGATGTTGGCTCAAACTAGTCTTGCATACACACGGTCACACAATTGTTGGCCCAAAATCCGAACGTGAGAACTCAGTGACGTACAAGACGTACAACAAGCCGAGAAAAAGGACGTTCAATAGCCAGTGTGGCTCCTTCTGCTTGATTCCGAGCATGCGTGAACTTTTGTGAGACGGACTTGTGTACACACGATCGGACTTTCTGACAACAAAGTGAAGTTGGCTGAAAATTTGAGAACCTGCTCTCAAACATTTGTGGGTGGAAATTCTGACAGCAAATGTTCCATGGAGCATACACACAGTCTGACTTTCCGACAACAAGCTCAAATCGAACATTTCCTTTGGAAAGTCCGACCGTGTGTACGCGGCATAATGCCCTGTACACACGATCGCACATTCCGACAACAAAATCTATTCGATTTTTTCTAACAGATGTTGGCTCAAACTTGTCTTGCATATACACGGTCTCACAAAGTTGGTCGGAAATTCCAAACGTCAAGAACGCGGTGAAATACAACACGTACGACGAGCCGAGAAAAGTGCTGCCCTTCTGCTTGATTCCGAGCATGCATGGCACTTTGTGTGTCGGAATTGTCTACACACGATCGAAATTTACGCGAACGGATTTTGTTGTCAGAAAATTATAGAGCCAGCTCTCAAACTTTGTGTGTCGGAAATTCAAATGGAAAAAGTCCGATGGAGCCCACACACGGTCGGAATTTCCGACAACTAGCTCCGTACATTTTCCATCAGAGAGTCCGATGGTCTGTACAGGGCATAAGAGTTAAAAAAAACATAGGATGTCACTGTTGACAACACTAGCATCACTTACCTGAAGTATGTGGTTCACTCTAATTTGATTGCATTCTGTGGCAATTACATAAAAAGCATTGAGGCCAGAGGATCAGCATGACAACCTAGCAATTAGTATGATTAGAAAGAGAAGCCAGCCTACATAATTTTGTCACGATAAGTTTAGTTTAACTATACTTTTATATTCTGACAGTAGTTTATGCCCCCTCTCCTTTCTTTCTAGTCAATCGCTTATTCGATAAAGGTCAACTCCAATCAAAAACATTTCCAAGCAGTTGTAAAGGCCACTTCCTGCTGTTAACCCTTTTCTTTTGTGTCTGCAGCTAGGATTTTCTACAGCTCTTGAAGTCTGAGACTTATCACTCAGACCGAAAATCTTTTCCTAGAAGGACTCAAATCCACCTTCTGAAACCTTTTTAAACTGTACATGGACTTCAACGATCTGCCTCACCGAAAAACAACACTTCAGTCTTGTATGTTTGCTGACCATTTTAGTCACATAGCATACCTCCCACCTTTTTGGGGTGGGAACAAGGGGCACCAATTAGCAAAAATATGTAGGCAAAGGACACACCACCTGTCATGCCCCCTTAAAGGAGAATTATGAAGAAAAAATGATTAGTTAAACCCACACGTACTTTTTTATCAATACTATTCATTTTGGAATTTACAAATGTAGCAATTTAGAAATTGGATGAAAGGTTTAGCACTGTGAAACACTTTTTGTAAGGTAAAAAGTGCATTTTATATACAACTATATACAGTAGATCAGACCAAAATGAGGGACAGGTGAGGAGGAAAGAGGGACAGCTGGACTTTGTTCCAAAGTAGAGAGTCCCACAAAATCAGGGACAGCTGGGAGCTATGACATAGGAATAACAGTGGAGAGACAAACTACAGTACCAGAATTTCCAGTGTCAGGCTACAACTATAGAAAGGTGTCGTGTTGGATTCTTCATAATAGGGTATACCTAAATGACAATATGACAACTCCATTATGGCCTTTGATAACAGAAACCCTTGTTCCCTAAGACATTTAGGGTGCCAACAATAACAACACATATATGTATAAAAGATACATTATTACAACATATATCATACATATACAACATATATCATACACAATGACGGCTGATCATGTGATGTAAACAGAAGCTTGGTAATTGGTATTTTTTTTTCTCACGCTATCAGCGTGAGGGGAAAAAAAAGCCGATCACCAGCTTCTGTCAGCGGGACATCAGTCCCTCACTCAGAAAGCCGCGGCTGTGCCCACCAATGTCACCTACCAGTGTCCACTGTGCCATCTACCAGTACCCACAGTGCCACCCACCAGTGCCCACAGTGCCACCCATCAATGCCCACCAGTTCTGCCAATCAATTCCCATCATTGTCTAATAATCAGTGCCACAGATCAATACTGCCTAACAGTGGCACCTACCAGTGCCCATCAGTGCCACCCATCAGTGCCCATCAGTGCCACCTATCAGTGACGCTTATCAGTGCCACCTATCAGTGCCCTTCAGTGCCACCCATCAGTGCCAACCATCAGTGCCACCCATCAGTGCCACCTCTTAGTGCCACCTATCAGTGCCGCCTCATCAGTGCTTATCAGTGCCCATTAGTGCCGCCTTATCAGTGCCTATCACTGCCCATCAGTGCCGCCTATCAGTGCCCAACAGCGCAGCCTATCACTGCCCATCAGTGCAGCCTATCAGTACTCATCAGTGCCCAACAGTGCAGCCTCATCAGCGCACATCTGCGAACGAGAAAAATTACCTGTTTTCAAAATTTTATAACAAACTATGAAACAGTTTTGGTTTTTTTTTTCAAAATTCTGGTCCCTTTTGTTCTATTTAACAAAAAATTAAAAACCCAGCAGCAATTAAATACCACCAAAAGAAAGCTCTATTTGTGTAAAAAAAATGATAAAAATGTAATTTGGGTAAATTGTAGCATGACCGTGCAATTGTCATTCAATGAGTGACAGCGCTGAAAGCTGAAAATTGGTCTGGGCAGGAAGGAGGTTTAAGTGCCCAGTAAGCAAATGGATAATATACATACTGTTTAAACAATTATTGACCTAAATTGTCTGGTAACAGATAAGTACGGTATAGATTATCCTTAGACAAAAATAATTGTTCATAAGTTGGTAAAGTAGTTTCTTCATTGCGTTTCACAGTGAGCTTCATCAAAAAGATGTTCTTCTTAAAGTCAATGTGCTGCACCCTCAGGAAAAATCATAGAGCATCAGTAATCACCAGGCAATCAGGATGATACTATGAGGAAGTCACTGATCATGTGACGAAACATGTCAGGAAGTAGGCCATCTTTGCATATGCTTACACTGATGTCTTTTCTTTTTCTTTTTTTTTTTTTTTTAAACTGTAGATTTTTATTGTTTTCAGTGAGTGATAAAACCAGAAAACAGGAAAACAGGGAAATAGAACACACAGTAGTGAATGCATGCATTATACAAAGGATAGTACATATGATCAGTGTCAGAAGAGCAAATCTTTAGGGCTGAAGCCCTACATTGTATTCAGTCCAGATTGTCCAGTCTCTATCAAAGGATGAACATGACAGGGAGTTGATAGCTATAAGTCGTTCAAAGATGTAGTTTCGTTGAACTAGTGTCTTTACCTCACTGATTTATTTTCTTAAGGGGATGTAGCACTAACTCACGGTGGAGCTGCTAGTTTAAGAGGGTCTGTTACCTTCACCTTGCTTCCCTTGGTTTCACCGACACCAGTCTAGGGGTTCCATTGAGTTTACTTCTGGACGGCACACGCACATACACTAGTGTACGTTTTCAATGCTTTATTGAACAGACAAACTTTAGGAAGTAGCAGGAAAGAGTTGGAAAAGGAAACTCTCAGGAGAAACTCAAACATCTTCTTGTAAAATCTTAGCGACAAATGTCCCGATAGAATTCAGATAATTATGTGGAATGCACTCCTCTCATGGGACACACTCTTTGCTCGTCTGGATAGGCCTCTCTCACCGGTCTAGCAGCCAGTACGCAGCACGAATCTAAAGTCTCTGCCACAGACTAGTTTTGGGGGGGGTAAATCTGCACGATCCTCTGCCACAGGATGTATCAGATTCTCTGCAGTGAACAGTCAGTCACAGTGCCTGAACCTTTAAGCCGAACCGGCAACACTATGCTGTATGGTTACTTCTGTTGGATACGTCCTCCAGCCGAGTCACCAGGCCCCTCTATAGACCAGCACGCTGCGTGATCTCTCCAATATGGGTCCTCCCCTGGGATCTCCTCAGCCGTTCAGCTTCATCACACAGGACCGACAGCTCAGGACCATTCCTCGGCCGCGGTGTTAGGCACCAGACAAGCCTCTGGACCCACCCCTGCAGCGCAGCATCGTGGGCCTCCTGATCAGAGGACCACGAGGTAGCTCCTTAATGTATACCTGTCGGCCAGGAGGGCCAGCAGGTGGCTGTAAAACAACACTAGAACATGGCGTCTGTCCCATAAATACCCTCTTCCCAGAATGCAACTCGGAGGACCACCTCCACCGAGCTTGTCTCCAAGACAGAGGAGCATCTATACACTTTGACACGTTGCCTTTCCAACACTGACCAGTGGCAACAGCGACACCCACCGGTCAGCACGGAAGCACACACAACGTCAGCCAAGCTGGAACAGAGGCAAACTTTTAACCTTCTTAACAAACAATTTACTAAATTTACCTAATCTACGGTAGATTGTAATTCTACCAGCGCTATATATTCCCCCCACTACAATAGACGTTGTCCCCACATCTGTCCTGAACAGTAACAGTAACTCTCAAGCCTGAGAGTAGCATTTGAGTTTCTCATAACTTTAGGCAAAGAGAAAGAAAGGACAGTTTAAAGACATTATGAGACTTATATCTTATAAAACATTATGTTCACAGCCGCGAACAAAACCTACAATACAATTTTACACATCCTCACTAACTAACTAGCTGAAAAGCCTCCCAGCTATACATATGATCCGATGATCCCTGAAAAAGAAACACATTTAAACACACATTTATACAATCTGCGCAACACCAGGAGCAAAGCCTCATTTAAAATGAAACTCTCTTCCTATGATTTATATTAGAAAAAGAAAAAAATATATACTTTAGTAGTCCATCCCGGGGTAAGAACTCTCTTTTTTTTATAAAAGAAATCCGGCTAGCAAACAGAAGTCCTTGGATTTAACACAGAACAGGATCTGTAGATCTTGACCACACAGATCTGTTTACCCTGTCGCTATCTAACTAGGTAACTTCAAAGTAATAGTGTCCGTAATTACCAGTAAAACCGAGGATCTGGCAAAGTCACATATTTTCCTTCTTTATCTACCGTGGTAATAAAATATACAGCATTGTCCTTTCCCGGTCTGCAGATTACCACTTTATCAGCATAGATATGCCGGCCATAGTTCCAATGTACAAAGCATCCGTTAAAGCGTTCATCCATCCGGACAGAACATCCAGTCTTTCTAAAGGGCTTAGGCACAGACAAGTAGTCCCTAACAGCGTCACTGTACCAAAGTTCCTGATTAGCTTCAATCTCCTGCATGACATCCTGGGGCACATGGGGGAACTCCAATCCATACTCTGCGACCACAGGCTTGTTTAACATCCTTTGCAAGTGAGCAAGTTTTGGCAAAGGTCTGTCTTTTCCTATACCAGGCGGCACACAGGAATCTAATGACTTTTTCACCATAGACCCAGCCGGTGTCTGTAGCGAATCAATAACTTTTGACAAAGTTCCAGCAACAGCACTGTGCGTCTCCACACAGGGTGACATCTTCCCAGAACTCATGGCAGTCCATTCGAGAAGGGTCATTGTGGAGGCAACATCCTCGCCTTGTGACCACAATAGCTCTTGCGACATGGTTTCAAACAAGTCATCATCCCCGGAAAGATCCAACATGGATTCTATTTCCAAGTCTCTCAATTCTTCCGCGGGCAAATACTTATTTACAGTCCTCAACAGTGGCTTACCCGTTCCAGGCGTAGACTCTGGTAGCTCTGGCTCAGGTAACCTCTGGGGCAGGCCTCGACCACAGCTGTGAGAAGCTTTCACATAGCCCACCTTCTACTGAGTAGGTACTATAGGAACAGGCATAGTGGACTCAGAAATCAAAGTAACGTCTCCTGATGAGACGGCAGCAGCAGTGTCTCTTTCTGAAACATTTTCAGTAGCAACAGGCAAAGTGGCGGCCCGTCACGGGGTGGCATAGTAGATGGCTCCACCACAAACAAGTACTCTCCACACTGCGGACATCGGCCGAATGGACGAAGATGCATGACCAATCCTCCACATCGATGGCAGGTCATGCCCAATCCCTCAACATCTCCTGAGGTATACAGGACAAACTTCCCCTGGGGCTTCATTCGAACTCCAGAATCCGTGAGCAGAGTTCCAAATTGTACAGTATTTATTACGGTGCTTGCAGGGAACACTCCGGGTCCCACAACCGATTGCAACATCGGAAAAGACATGGCCACACTCTGATCCTCTCAGCACGATCATGAGGCCTCTATTCTCCTCTGGCGCCAAGCACACTACACCCGCGTGGTAGCAAGTAGGGTAACTCCTCCCACTTGTTTATTCAGTCAAGTAGTTCCTGGGCTTCTTCTGGCACCCAGCGTCTATGCACTTAAAAGCAAAGTCCCGCAGTTTAACCTTTCCTCTTCCTGAAAAGATTTTTTTCTCAAAGTCCAGCTCTCTCTGTAAACTCCCGGTAAAACACTCCACTGGGTTGCAACAATTGTCGGTCAACAAATCCCGAACGAGCCCCCACATGTAGCACTAACTTACGGTAGAGCTGCTAGTTTAAGCGGGTCTGTTACCTTCACCTTGCTTCCCTTGGTTTCACCGGCACCAGTCTAGGGGTTCCGTTGAGTTTACTTCTAGACGACACACGCACCAACACTGGAGTACGTTTTCAATGCTTTATTGAACAAACTTTAGGAAGTAGCAGGAAAGAGGCGGAAAAGGAAACTCTCAGGAGAAACTCAAATATCTTCTTGCAAAATCTTAGCGACAAATGTCCCAATAGAATTCAGATAATTATGTGGAATGCACTCCTCTCATGGGACACACTCTTTGCTCGTCTGGATAGGCCTCTCTCACCGGTCTAGCAGCCAGTACGCAGCACGAATCTAAAGTCTCTGCCACAGACTAGTTGGGGGGGGTAAATCTGCACAATCCTCTGCCACAGGATGTATCAGATTCTCTGCAGTGAACAGTCAGTCACAGTGCCTGAACCTTTAAGCCAAACCGGCAACACTATGCTGTATGGTTACTTCTGTTGGATACATCCTCCAGCCGAGTCACCAGGCCCCTCTATAGACCAGCACGCTGCGTGATCTCTCCAAGACGGGTCCTCCCCTGGGATCTCCTCAGCCGTTCAGCTTCATCATACAGGACCGACAGCTCAGGACTATTCCTCGGCTGCGGTGTTAGGCCCCAGACAAGCCTCTGGACTCACCCCTGCGCCGCAGCATCGTGGGCCTCCTGATCGGAGGACCACGAGGTAGCTCCTTAATGTATACCTGTCGGCCAGGAGGGCCGGCAGGTGGCTGTAAAATGACACTAGAACATGGCGTCTGTCCCATAAATACCCTCTTCCCAGAATGCAACTCGGAGGACCACCTCCACCGAGCTTGTCTCCAAGACAAAGGAGCATCTATACACTTTGACACGTTGCCTTTCCAACACTGACCAGTGGTAACAGCGACACCCACCGGTCAGCACGGAAGCACACACAACGTTAGCCAAGCTGGAACAGAGGCGAACTTTTAACCTTCTTAACACACAATTTACTAAATTTACCTAATCTACGGTAGATTGTAAATCTACCAGCGCTACAGGGATAATCTGTTTTATATCTTAAAAAAACAACACACATCTTGTGCACTGGATTGGAAAGTCCAATTTATTTAGGAGTAATTTTTCTTCCTTTTTTTAACCACTTGAGCTTTAGAAGATTTTACCCCCCTCATGACCGGGCCATTTTTTGCTCTTGGGCACTTCGTTACTTTAACTAGCGATTGCACAGTCATGCAATGCTGTACATAAAATTTATATAATTTTTTTCACACAAATATAGCTTTCTTTTGGTGGTTTTTTTATCATCACTGGATTTTTGTGTGAAATAAACAGAAAAAGACTGGAAATTTAAAAAAAAATATATATTTTTGACATTCTGCTATAAAACACATCTAATAATTAAAAAAAAAAATCTAATTTCTTCATGAATTTTGGCCAAAATGTATTCTGCTACACGTTTCTGATAACAAAAAAAATCCCAATAAGTGTATATTGATTGGTTTGTGTAAAAGTTATAGCGCCTACAAAATATGGTATTCATTTTTTTTAAATACTACTAACGGTGGCGATCAATGACTTATAATGGGACTGTGATAATGCGGTGGACAATCTGACACTAACTGATGCTGGAGGGAACTGACTAACTGCCACTGACATCACCAGTGACATTAGTGATCAGTGATAATACTATACAGTGTCACTGTACCAATTACACTGGCTAGGAGGGGGTTAACATCAGGGTCGATCAAGGGGCTAACTATGTGCCTAACTATGTGTAATGTGTGTACAGTGTGTTGCTTTTACAAACTGATCTTTCAGTTGCAGTACATTGCGGCCTGGTGGTTAATAAAAGCTAAGCTTGTGTTAATAATGCACCAAAAGATATGCAAGAGTGGTATGCAGGCAGATTTCTGGATGCATTAGAGGATTGCTGGAGAATTGTGAGCCAGATCACTGGGAAAGTGTTGTTTGACCTTACCCTTGTGGAGGTCAGACATAGAGGTAAGAGGCTTTATTGAGAGGTGGTGGATCACACTGGTGGAACATGTTTTTTTTTTAAATATGGTAGTTACCTACACAGGTTGAACTGGATGGACTGTTGTCTTTATTCAACCTTACCTACTATGTATGTAACTATAGACATCTTTCCTTTCACAGGGTTGATAGAATAGGCTTAGAATGGGGTTGGAAGTAGATTTCAGCTTAGTTAGGTTTTTGACTTGCCTTCCACTGTAATGCCCCGTACACACGGTCGGATTTTCCGACGGAAAATGTGTGATAGGACCTTGTCGGAAATTCCGACCGTGTGTGGGCTCCATCACACATTTTCCATCGGATTTTCTGACACACAAAGTTTGAGAGCAGGATATAAAATTTTCCGACAACAAAATCCATTGTCGGAATTTCCGATCGTGTGCACACAAATCCGACGCACAAAGTGCTATGCATGCTCAGCATTAGGGATGAGCCGAACACCCCCCGGTTCGGTTCGCACCAGAACCCGCGAACGGACCGAAAGTTCGCACGAACGTTAGGACCCCATTGACGTCTATGGGACTCGAACGTTCGAAATCAAAAGTGCTCATTTTAAAGGCTAATTTGCATGGTATTGTCCTAAAAAGGGTTTGGGGACCCGGGTCCTACCCCAGGGGACATGTATCAATGCAAAAAAAACTTTTAAAAACGGCCGTTTTTTCGGGAGCAGTGATTTTAATGATGCTTAAAGTAAAAAAAAAAAAGTGAAATATTCCTTTAAATATCGTACCTGGGGGGTGTCTATAGTATGCCTGTAAAGTGACGCGTGTTTCCCATGTTTAGAACAGTCCCTGCACCAAATGTCATTTTTAAAGGAAAAAATCTCATTTAAAACTGCTTGCGGGTTTAATGTCATGTCGGGTCATGGCAATATGGATGAAAATCAGTGAGACAAACGGCATGGGTACCCCCCAGTCCATTACCAGTCCCTTTGGGTCTTGTATGGATATTAAGGGGAACCCCGCACCCAAATTAAAATAAGGAAAGGTGTGGGGCCACCAGGCCCTATATACTCTGAACAGCAGTATACAGGCGGTGCAAACAAGACAGGGACTGTAGGTTTGTTGTTAAGTAGAATCTGTTTGTAATTTTGAACATTTTTAACGTGTTTAGCTCCAGCCAAAAAATCTTTTCTAAGCTTTTTGGAAAACATAGGGAAGGGTTATCACCCCTGTGACATTTGTTTTGCTGTCTTTCCTCCTCTTCAGAAGATTTCACCTCACTTTTTTGTCCCAATGAAAAATGTTTTTTGAAAATTTGGGTTTTTTTGTGGAACAAGGATTGGAAAGCATCAGTGGAAAGGAGAACTTGTTTTCCCATATTAACTCTTACAGGAGAGAATTTCCCTTCCTAGGGGTAGATTTCATCTCACTTCCTGTTGTCTCCTTCCGTTTGCAAGTAGGAGTCGTTTGTAAGTTAGATGTTTGAAAGTAGGGTCCTGCCCTATATACTCAGCAGAAATTTGGGCCTTAGGTGTTGCTGTGGCCACAACACTGTAAGCCCTCACAGGGCCCTGCTGTGAAATATTAGATCAAGAATTGTAATTACATGCCCCTGTTGAACAGCAGCTGAAAAATTAGGCCTTAGGCACTGGTGCTGGTGCCACAACACTGCAACCCCTCACAGACACTCTAGTTGGAACGCAGGAACGAGCCCTGCTGCAAATTATTGCTTCAAAAATTGTAATTACACGCCCCTGTTAGACAGGGGCAGAAAAATTGGGCCTTAGGCACTGGTGCTGGTGCCACAACACTGCAACCCCTCACAGACACTCTAGTTGGAACGCAGGAACGAGCCCTGCTGCAAATGATTGCTTCAAAAATTGTAATTACACGCCCCTGTTAGACAGGGGCAGAAAAATTGGGCCTTAGGCACTGGTGCTGGTGCCACAACACTGCAACCCCTCACAGACACTCTAGTTGGAACGCAGGAACGAGCCCTACTGCAAAGTATTGCATCAAAAATTGTAATTACACGCCCCTGTTAGACAGGGGCAGAAAAATTGGGCCTTAGGCACTGGTGCTGGTGCCACAACACTGCAACCCCTCACAGACACTCTAGTTGGAACGCAGGAACGAGCCCTGCTGCAAAGTATTGCATCAAAAATTGTAATTACACGCCCCTGTTAGACAGGGGCAGAAAAATTGGGCCCTAGGCACTGGTGCTGGTGCCACAACACTGCAACCCCTCACAGACACTCTAGTTGGAATGCAGGAACGAGCCCTGCTGCAAAGTATTGCATCAAAAATTGTAATTACACGCCCCTGTTAGACAGGGGCAGAAAAATTGGGCCCTAGGCACTGGTGCTGGTGCCACAACACTGCAACCCCTCACAGACACTCTAGTTGGAATGCAGGAACGAGCCCTGCTGCAAAGTATTACATCAAAAATTGTAATTACACGCCCCTGTTAAACAGGGGCTGAAAAATTGGGCCTTAGGCACTGGTGGTGGCGCCCAGAACCAAAAATGTTCTTACAAGCTATCAGCGTGATGATTGAGGAGGAAGAGGATAATTACTCAGGGATAGTCACTCAGCATCAGCATAGGCAGTCTTTGAAGGGATCTGAGATTTCAAAAAAAATTATTCGGTTACATCAGCATCAGGTGCTTGGTAGCTGGTGGTGATCCAAGACTCATTCATTTTTATGAAGGTCAGCCGATCGACCGAGTCGGTGGACAGACGCACCCTGTGATCGGTTACCACGCCTCCAGCAGCACTGAATGTGCGTTCCGAAAGAACGCTGGATGCAGGACAGGCCAGTAGCTCAATTGCATACTGTGCAAGCTCTGGCCAGTGATCCATCCTCAAGACCCAGTAACCCAGAGGATTTTCGGTGGGAAAGGTGTCCAAGTCTGATCTTGCCCCTAGGTATTCCTGCACCATGTAAAACAGACGCTGGCGATGGTTGCTGGAACCGATCATACCTTGGGGCTGCGGACCAAAAAATTGTCTGAACGCATCGGTCAGACGGCCACCTTCTCCACCGCTCCTTCTTTGACTGACCGAAGCCTCAGCAACACGTTGTCCAGAAACAGGAGTTTGTAACCTCCCAGTCTCTGGGAACGCGTTGCACAGACCTTTCTGCAAGGCCTCCCGAAGATGTTTCATCCTCTGCTCCCTCTGCGATGGCAAGATAAGGTCCGCAACCTTACCCTTGTAACGTGGATCAAGGAGGGTTGCCAGCCAGTATTGGTCCTTCTCCTTGATACCACGAATACGAGGATCCTTACGCAGGCTTTGCAGGATCAGGGAGGCCATGCAGCGTAGGTTTGCTGAGGCATTCGGTCCGGAGTCCTCTGGGTCACTAAGAACGACATGGTCCGCAGCCACCTCCTCCCAGCCACGTACAAGTCCATGTGTTTCTTGGGACTGATCCCTTAAAGACTGCTGCTGATGCTGAGTGCCAGGCTCCACCTCCATACTGACACAATCTTCCTCCTCCTCCTCTTCCTCCTCGTCCTCTTCCTGTGTGATCGGCGGGCACGCAGGAACACTGTCTGGATAAAGGGGGCCTTGAGAGCTAAGGAAGTCCTCCTCTTCCTGCCTCTGTTCTGCCTCAAGTGCCCTGTCCATTATTCCACGCAGCGTGTGCTCCAACAGGTGGACAAGGGGGACAGTGTCACTGATGCATGCACTGTCACTGCTCACCATCCTCGTGGCCTCCTCGAATGGTGACAGGACAGTGCATGCATCCCTGATCATGGCCCACTGGCGTGGGGAAAAAAAACCAAGCTCCCCTGACCCTGTCCTGGTGCCATAGTCGCACAGGTACTCATTGATGGCCCTCTGCTGCGTGTGCAGCCGCTGCAGCATGGCCAACGTTGAGTTCCACCTGGTGGGCATGTCACAGATTAGGCGGTTCTTGGGCAGGTTAAACTCCTTTTGGAGGTCCGTCAGCCGAGCACTGGCATTATATGACCGGCGGAAATGCACACAGACTTTCCTGGCCTGCCTCAGGACATCCTGTAAGCCCGGGTACCTGCCCAAGAACCGCTGCACCACCAAGTTAAGGACGTGAGCCAAACAGGGCACATGGGTCATTTGTCCCTGTCGGAGGGCAGAGAGGAGGTTGGTGCCATTGTCGCAAACCACCATTCCTGCCTTAAGTTGGCGTGGCGTCAACCACCTCTGAACCTGCCCCTGCAGAGCTGACAGAACCTCTGCCCCAGTGTGGCTCCTGTCCCCCAAGCACACCAGCTCAAGCACCGCATGGCATCTTTTGGCCTGCGTACTTGCGTAGCCCCTTGAACGCCTACGGAGCACCGCTGGTTCCGAGGAAGAGGCCATGGAGGAAGAAGAAGAGGAGGGGGTGGAGGAGAGAGGTGTGTCACAATCAGCATTTTGGAGGCGTGGTGGCGGAACAACCTCCAACACTACTGCACCTTGTCCTGCATCCTTCCCAGCTGCCAGCAGAGTCACCCAATGCGCCGTGAAACTTAGGTAACGTCCCTGTCCATGCCTGCTGGACCATGAGTCAGCGGTAATATGCACCTTACCGCTGACCGCCCTGTCCAGCGAGGCATGGACATTGCCTTCCACATGCCGGTAGAGAGCCGGAATCGCCTTCCGTGAGAAAAAGTGGCGTTTGGGTACCTGCCACTGAGGAACCGCACATTCCACAAACTCACGGAAGGGGGCAGAGTCTACCAACTGAAAAGGCAGCAGTTGAAGTGCTAGCAATTTTGCCAAGCTAGCATTCAACCGCTGGGCATGTGGATGGCTGGGAGCAAACTTCTTTCGGCGGTGCAGCAGCTGGGGCAGGGAAATTTGCCTGGTACAATCTGACGTCGGTGTACCAAAAGCAGATTGCCCACAAGTACTTGGCTGTGACACACCTAATTCTACACCTTCATTCCTCTCACTGTAGGTCTCAGAGAGGACTGAAGGTCTAGTGGGGTTGGAAATCTCAGCTGATGAGGAGCAAGGAGAGATCCTCTTTGTTCTTTGGTGTGGGTCTTTTAGATACGCTTGCCAACGAACTGCATGGCAGGTCAACATATGTCTGGTCAAGCATGTGGTACCCAAGCGGGAGATATTTTGGCCACGCGAGATACGCTTGAGACATATGTTGCAAATAGCAGCGGTGCGATCTGATGCACTCGTCTCAAAAAAGGCCCACACCAAAGAACTTTTTGAATAACGCGCAGAGACTGCAGCGCCCTGCACATGTGGAGCTTTGGGGTGTGATGCAGTCAATGTGCTGCCCTTAGGCTGGCCCCTGGAGGGCATCCTGCCTCGTTGGTGATGTGCTGCCGCCTCCTCCTCCTCCTCCTCCTCCTCCTCCTCCTCCTCTCTCCTATCAGGCACCCACGTTGAGTCAGTGACCTCATCATCCCCTCCCTCCTCATCACTGGAGCAAACCTGGCAGTATGCTGCAGCAGGGGGAGCATGACTGCCAGATTGCTGTCCTTCTTGGGCACCCCCTCTGTCCGCGCTCATGTTACTGCCTTCATCGAGCTCAGTATCGTCATCAGAGCCTTCCAAACGCTGGGCATCCTCCTGGAGCATGTACCCAACACTGTGGTCAAACAGTTCGAGGGAATCCTCATGAGGACATGGTGGAGCTAGGGAAGGAGTCACTGATGACATTGAGCTGAGGGAAGAGGCCGCTGCTTTGCCAGACAAAGCACCCTGGGCATGGGTGAGAGAGGATGAGGAGGATGAGGACGGCTTGGTCATCCACTCGACCAAGTCTTCCGCATGTTGCGGCTCAACATGGCCAGCTGCCGAAAAAAAGGCCAAGCGTGTCCCATGGCCACGTGCTGATGAGGATGCACCGTCTCCACGACCAGCACTAGACACAGAGCCTGCTTGCCCTCTCTTATTGGCTTGTGACTGTCTGCCTCTCCTTCTTGGCCTTCCAGACATACTAATGGCCTGTAGCTGCACTAAGCTGGGATAGAACACCTGTAATTTTCTTCAAGTAGCTTTATATACTGTAACCAGACAAGCCTGCCTGTCAGTAGGAAGATAACAGGAACGGATCTAGCTGAACACTGTGAGCAGGACGCACTGTACTAAATGTAAATAGTCTAGCTGCCTGACCGTGGTACTAATAGGATCAAATAGAACACCTGTAATTTTCTTCAGGTAGCTTTATATACTGTAACCAGACAAGCCTGCCTGTCAGTAGGAAGATAACAGGAACGGATCTAGCTGTACACTGTGAGCAGGACGCACTGTACTAAATGTAAATAGTCTAGCTGCCTGACCGTGGTACTAATAGGATCAAATAGAACACCTGTAATTTTCTTCAGGTAGCTTTATATACTGTAACCAGACAAGCCTGCCTGTCAGTAGGAAGATAACAGGAACGGATCTAGCTGTACACTGTGAGCAGGACGCACTGTACTAAATGTAAATAGTCTAGCTGCCTGACCGTGGTACTAATAGGATCAAATAGAACACCTGTAATTTTCTTCAGGTAGCTTTATATACTGTAACCAGACAAGCCTGCCTGTCAGTAGGAAGATAACAGGAACGGATCTAGCTGAACACTGTGAGCAGGACACACTGTACTAAATGTAAATAGTCTAGCTGCCTGACCGTGGTACTAATAGGATCAAATAGAACACCTGTAATTTTCTTCAGGTAGCTTTATATACTGTAACCAGACAAGCCTGCCGGTCAGTAGGAATTTAACAGGAACGGATCTAGCTGAACACTGTGAGCAGGACGCACTGCACTAAATGTAAATAGCAGGAACGGATCTAGCTGAACACTGTGAGCAGGACGCACTGCACTAAATGTAAATAGTCTAGAAGATAACAGGAACGGATCTAGCTGAACACTGTGAGCAGGACGCACTGCATTAAATGTAAATAGTCTAGATAGAAGATAACAGGAACGGATCTAGCTAAACTGAATACAGTGTATATATATATATGCAACACCTGGGATGCATATATATACACAATACACTGTAAGTGCAGCTAACTGACTGACTGTTCTGCCTAATCTATCTAACTCAAATCAAATGACACTGTCTCTCTCTCTCTCTATCTCTCAGCACACCGGAACACACACTACACAGGGCCGCCGTGCAGGCGGCCTTATATAGTGTGGGGTGTGTACTAAATGCCCTGAGCCGTAATTGGCCAAAGCCACCCTGGCTTTGGCCAATTACAGCTCTCTCTACTGACAGCGCTGTGATTGGCCAAGCATGCGGGTCATAGTGCATGCTTGGCCAATCATCAGCCAGCAATGCACTGCGATGCCGCAGTGAATTATGGGCCGTGACGCGCCACACGAATTTAGCGCGAACGGCCCATAACGTTCGCAATTCGGCGAACGATCGAACAGCCGATGTTCGAGTCGAACATGGGTTCGACTCGAACACGAAGCTCATCCCTACTCAGCATAAATAAAGAGATGAAAGCTATTGGCTACTGCCCCGTTTATAGTCCCGACGTACGTGTTTTACGGCACCGCGTTCAGAACGATCGGATTTTCCGACAACTTTGTGTGACCGTGTGTATGCAAGACAAGTTTGAGCCAACATCCGTCTGAAAAAATCCTAGGATTTTGTTGTCAGAATGTCCAATCAATGTCCGACCGTGTGTACGGGGCATAAGAAGTACAGAGTTCAAACAAAACATTTGACCAGTATTCTGTAAAGCAATCCCCATGAAAATACACACTCTTCCTTCCATGAACAACACATGTAAATTCTTAGAAGAAATTCAGATAGCAGCACAAAGCTATTACATATGCAAATGGTGCAGCTTTTAACAGCACCCTTATTTTTGGATACAGCACATTAGCACAAGCCTGTACTGCACATCATCATTCTATAGGCACAGTTATGAATGTGCTATGTATGTGAATGAGTCCTAACACTTCATTCACACACATGTTATTTCAACCACATCTTTAAGGCAGTAGCAACAAAAAAACATGTTTTATTTTCAACAGTGTATTCATCTTTTTTTTAGTTCAGGTGCCTTTACATACATTAACAAGCATTAACATATTTTCCTTGTATTGGTTTACATGCATTTAAAATGCATTACTTAACTTATGTTTGACACAAAAAAATGAACATATTTGCTTTTTACATAAAGGTGTATATATATATATATATATATATATATATATATATATATATTTAAAAATAGAGGTAGAATCCTTTCCCTTGTCCATTTGGGGCAAAGTAAATGAGTAAGGCAGAAAACAAAGCTGCACTCTGTAGAAATCACAGCTAGGGTTGCACTGATACCGATACTAGTATTGGTATCAGTGCCGATATCAAGTATTCCCAGGAGTACTTGTACTCTTGCAAATGCTCCCTATGCCTAGTCTGATACCTGGACACTCAGCACTCAGGAACGATCGGTGCAGTGGTGGGGGAAGTTATAATCACCCATCTCCCTGTGTGGCTTGCAATAAAGCAGCTGATAGCTGCTTCTCTTCAAACAAAACATTTGACCAGTATTCTGTAAAGCAATCCCCATGAAAATACACACTCTTCCTTCCATGAACAACACATGTAAATTCTTAGAAGAAATTCAGATAGCAGCACAAAGCTATTACATATGCAAATGGTGCAGCTTTTAACAGCACCCTTATTTTTGGATACAGCACATTAGCACAAGCCTGTACTGCACATCATCATTCTATAGGCACAGTTATGAATGTGCTATGTATGTGAATGAGTCCTAACACTTCATTCACACACATGTTATTTCAACCACATCTTTAAGGCAGTAGCAACAAAAAAACATGTTTTATTTTCAACAGTGTATTCATCTTTTTTTTAGTTCAGGTGCCTTTACATACATTAACAAGCATTAACATATTTTCCTTGTATTGGTTTACATGCATTTAAAATGCATTACTTAACTTATGTTTGACACAAAAAAATGAACATATTTGCTTTTTACATAAAGGTGTATATATATATATATATATATATATATATATATATATATATATATATATATATATATATATATATATATATATATATATATATATATATATATATATTTAAAAATAGAGGTAGAATCCTTTCCCTTGTCCATTTGGGGCAAAGTAAATGAGTAAGGCAGAAAACAAAGCTGCACTCTGTAGAAATCACAGCTAGGGTTGCACTGATACCGATACTAGTATTGGTATCAGTGCCGATATCAAGTATTCCCAGGAGTACTTGTACTCTTGCAAATGCTCCCTATGCCTAGTCTGATACCTGGACACTCAGCACTCAGGAACGATCGGTGCAGTGGTGGGGGAAGTTATAATCACCCATCTCCCTGTGTGGCTTGCAATAAAGCAGCTGATAGCTGCTTCTCCTCCTATCCCCTCCACGGCTTTTAGCTGCTTTATTGAAAGCCACACAGGGAGATTGGTGATTATAGCTTCCCCCACTGCTGCACCGATTATTCCTCAGAGTCCCCTGTGTGCTCCACCGTTCCCCCCCTGTTCTCCTCCAGTCCCCCCCATCCTCCTCCGGTCCCCCCCCCATCTTCCTCTGCCCTCCCTGTCCCAGATCTTTCAGGATGGAGAGCAGAGGAAGGAGCCGGTAAATATGTAATTTACCCATTCCTTTCTTTTCTGAATGCACAGATCACTGACTCTGTCCATTCATAACTGAGCATCATAAACTGTGCTTAAGATGCTTCAGTTTATGAATGGAGAGGAGCCTCTGTCTCCTCTCCATTCAACTTCAGTGCAGCTGAGGCTGTTGAGAAAGGGACTTGGGGAACCCATGTCTCAAAAGGGAGATGTATATATATATATATATATATATATATATATATATACTGCAAAAAATAATAAAAAAAAATAATTGTAAAAAACTAAATTGTAAAAAAAATAAAAAATAAAAAAAAACGACTGACACAGTCCATGCCTCATCATTGCCCATCAGTGCTGCATATTAGTGCCACTGTCACAACATGACATTAAAAAAGGTATCAGTAATCAGTATTGGCAAGTACTTGAAAAAAAGGTACTTGTACTCGGTCTTAAAAAAGTGGTATCGGTGCAACCCTAATCACAGCATAACATTTCTTCAATGGAACAGGCTTCCAATATGGTCCCTGCCTTAGGCCACATCTCACTGACGCATTTCACCCCAATTAAGCCTATTCGTAGAGGTCCTGATGGGGGAGAAAATGTTGGGGTGAAATACATTGGGATGTGGTTTGTTGGGTGGAGACAGTATATATGCATTTTACATTTAATGGAATAAAGCAATAAGATTTTATAACTGGCTCTCTCAGTCATCAAATTCTCATCTTTTATACATCCTCATGCCGGAGCGGAGACAGGCTATAAGAGTCTGCCTCCTAATAGTCCATAAATGATAAGTTGAGAAGACTTGGAGTGGTGTCCCTTTTCGTGACATACCTTATTTAAGACCCAGTTACATCATCACTGGCTCTCTCTGTTTCTTTTTGCAATGCATGCAGACCATGGCTGATGGAAAGTGGCAGCGAGGTGCCGTATATAGCTTCCTGAAAACATAAACACCCACATGTGATCCCTCCATGATTGAAAAAAAAATAACATTTGTGTCTTGCTGAAGCCTCTAATGTACACTGTGAGAAGCTTAAAGGCAGGTACAGTTTGCCCTCCACTTGCTGTGTTGCTGTGAGGCTGTACAGATGTAGTGGAAGATGAGAGGAACATTGCTCCTTTGCAGACTCCATAGTGTTACCAGCAGGGCAGTGATCTGATTAGACACTTCAACACTGGGTGATCTTGGAGGCCATCTACTTCTCAGAACAGTCCCTTGAGCAGGAGAACATGAAGTAGACAGCACTGGAACAGCATAAGCAATGTTTCAGGCCAGGCAAGCCTCAACACTAGTGCAACTGGGGGTTAACAACAGCAACGGTCACCAGGATCCCCCTTTCAGGTCTGTATTCACAGTGCCCCTGGGACTTGGATATCTCCTTTCAGACTCAAGCAGACAGTCTCCTCAGTGAGCCTCCAGACTGGATCCTCAGTAAAACCCCTCTTTTAGTTCCTTTAGAAATTGCAGCAGAAAAGGCCCTCCAGATAAGCACAGCTGGGACCTTGATAAAACAAGAAGGATCTTCACCTGAACTGCTCTTGGGCAAGAACACTGATCTCTCAGGCTCCAGACTATTTTTACACTCTCCCAGCCACCATCTGGGCACCTTCTCTTAGGGATTGGCCGGAGTTGCATAAATATTTAGGCTGCTTATTTGATTCTTAAAATCTACAGAAGGCAGGGGGAGCAATCAAACTTTCTGCCTGCAAAGCCCAGAACAGACTAAAACAATCACATGCCGCTCTGCTGTTTACAGCAGAGCCACAAGAACAAAATTTGCCTAATCCTTACTAGCAGCCTATCTAGGAGGGTGCAACATCTTTAACCACCTCCCACCCACTGTATAGTCAAATGACTGCGGGAGGGATCCCCTCTTGTTCTGGGACGACGTCATATAATGTTGCCCCAGTCTCACCACTCTTGCGCAACCACAGAGATTGTGGGTGCCCTGTGTCCCTGGGACACGGCGTAACCCTGATCTCGGTAAAGAGATGATGACGTGGCTCTTTACCCTTGTGATCGGCTGTGTCCAATCACAGCTGATCACATGTAAACAAGGAAGTGGCGGTAATCGACTTCCTCACTCCACACTGACAGAGTGTGAGGAGATAGAGCCGATCAGCACCATCCCCTCACAGGAGAGACCTGTACAGGTAATCAGGGCACTGATCATCAGTTCCCTGATGACCAGTGCAACCCCAACAGTGCCCAGCAGTGATGTCAGTCAGTGACCATCTGTGATGCCAATCTGTGCCCATCAGTGATGCCTTTCAGTGCCCATCAGTGCTTGCTCATCAGTGCTCTTCACTGCCGCCTATCCATGCCACCTATCAGTGTCCATAAGCGCCGCCTATCAGTGCCCATCAGTGCGGCATATCAGTGCCACCTATCAGTGCCCATCAGTGCAGCATATTAGTGCCTCCTCATCAGTGCCCTTCAGTGCCATCGCATCAGTGCCTATAAGTGCCACCTCATTAATGCCCATCAGTGCAGCCTATCAGTGCCCATCAGTGCCGCCTCATCAGCACACATCCGTGAAGGAGAAAAATTACTTATTTACAATTTTTTTTTGGCCTTTTTTCCAATAAAAAAAACAGTGGTGATTAAAAGAAACCTCTATTTGTATAAATAAAATGATAAAAATTTCATATGGGTACAGTGTTGCATAAATTGTCATTCAAAGTGTGACAGCACTGTAAGCTGAAAATTGGCCTGAGCAGGAAGGGGGTAAAAGTGCCCAGTATTGAAGCAGCTTCTTCTTTCCCTCTCTCCTCCAAAGACATGATGAAGAAGAAAAGTAAGGGGTCAACTAAGAGGATTTAGAAGAAACTTCGTTTTATATGCACTAATTGATTTCTTTTTCATGTCTTCATAAAACACAACGCAAAAAAAAATCTGTATTTTTTTCCCGACACTTCTGCATAGTCTGCTTTTGTCCTTTCTTTTTACCTGTACAAGAACGTACCCATAGAGGACAATACAACCCCACATTGGCTTACTCTCCCATTGTGTCCACAGAGAGGCAGAGAAAATGATAACCCTACTCACCTAGGCCTAACTCTACTGAATGCTGTTAGAATATAAACATCTTCCAAAAATTGTTCAGTGTTCCCCTCGAATAAGAATAAATCATATGACTTTTATTTTTTTGTCATGTAGGAGACGACAACGGCTGCCATTAGGGAGATATATGAGAAGAACAGTTTGGAAAGGACATCTAGTGGAAAGGAGCACGGTCATTTATATTGCCCTTCCCTGCTTCCTCCAAACAAGACAATTATGAGATAACAGAGGTGAGGATAGAGAGGAAATTCTTTCAACACCACGAGCCGAGGAAATCCAATCGCCTGTTTATGAAGAACAATAAAGAAGATACATGGACCTAGGAAGAGCTGTTACAAATATATTGCCCTATTTTAAAACACCAAGATTTTATTTTTTTATTCTTAGTATAGAGCTGTCATCTATGTTTAGAATATTTTCCGTTCACCAAAAAAAAAAAAAAAAATATCATAATAATATTGTTTCCAAACACGCTATGCCTTAATAGCAAGACTTATCACTTTTAAATGGGGCTGACAATAACAGCTGACAAGACTGCAGAGTGTCATTGTGTTTCAAAGGTGGTAATGAGAGAAAATATTTCCATATATTTAAATGTGCAGATATCTGGCGGAATTCAAACAGGACATTTATCCCCTGAGATCCAGTGACATATTTCTTTCTGTGCCGTTGCAGGCTGCCAGCGTACCGTATTAAAAGAAATTGAGGGGAATGTGGCATGTTTGTGTGAGGCTTAAAACCAGCATGTTACAGTGACAATGACACTCAGAGCCCTAAATTGTAAATCTGTGTGCTGATGGAGTCGTTCTTTTTTTTTTTTTTTTTTTTTTGCATTTGTATTACTATCCTTATTTTGTTACCGGTCCAAGGCTGTCAAAAATGTTATCGCTCACATCATTATGCATTGGCTGAGAGGAACCTGCCGTGACAAAAATAGGCTAAGTGTGTGGCTACTGTGCTTTAGAAGGCTGGTTTCAAGGACAAAATATAAAGGACAATTCCATGTAAAACTTTTGTGTTTTGGGTTTAGTTAGGTGCTGGCATAGTTGATAAAGCTCAACTCCAGATAAACAGATACATAAACAGTTGTAATACATACATGGGAACTGTTATACCTAAATTTATTTTTGGCTATCCAACCCTGGCAATACATCCATATAGGCAATACAGCTAGATTACTTTCCTACCCCAGACTGGGATTGGACATGGAAGGGTCAGCAGCAGACATTTTGGCACGTGCCATGCAACTACAGTTCTGTTTTAAGTAGTCCTTAACCAGGGGCGGTTGGTGCTCAATTTTTTATGTGGGGGGGGGGGGCAGCAAACAAACCTGGCCCCTTCACTTCCCCCCCGTCACTTGATTCTTCCACCAGGCCGCTCGCCAGCCCCAGACTTACCCCATCCAGGTCGTGACTTCCCGTTGCATCTCCTCCTAAATCCCGACAGTCGCTTCTCCTCTTGGCCAATTGGGTCTTAGGACTCCCGACCAATCGAGTTTTAGGACCCGCTTCCTGATTGGCCAGGAGGAAAAGCAGGAAGACATTAGCGAATATTAATTCACTAATGCCACACAAGTGGGTGGGCTCGGGGCACAGTGCTCTGTGTCCCGAGTCCACTCTTTTTGAAGGCAATTAGAGCCTCAGGCTGAAAAAAAAAAAAACCCTATTGAAATCCATGCGTCCGGCACCCTGCATAGAGATTAGGGGCCGGGCACATGGATTAGGAGGGTGGCATCACTGCGCACCTTATGAGCTGCCCCACTGTCCTTAACATTGCATTCTGTATGGTAGACTGTATGCTACGTACTCCTGACCTCTGCACTCTGTATGATAGACTGTACATAACATACTCCTGACTGCTGCACTTTATATATGGGGCTGTACTTTAAAGGCATAGTTCACCTTTACCACTTGCCACACCCTCTTAGATTGTAAGCTCTTATGAGCAAGGCCCTCTTAACACTCTTGTATTTTATTGTATTGTAACTGTACTGTCTCCCTTTTGTGTTGTAAAGCGATGCATAAACTGTTGGCGCAATATAAATCCTGTATAATAATAATAATAATACAAAAAAAAAACTAACTATGCAGGTAAGAGTCACCTGTAGATAAAAACAAACTTTGCAGCTTTGAGCAAAGTTAACACCCTAGCTATAGTTACATAGTTACATGGTTAGGGAAAAAAGACACTAGTCTATCTAGTTAACCAATATAAAAAAAAAAAAAAAACACAAAAAGAAAGCATCCATATATCCTATCCTAAACCCCAATAAAGCATGATCCAATTCGCTCCAGTGGGGGAAAAATTAATACTTCCTGATACCCCAGGAGGCAATCAAACAAAGTAAAAAAAAACACAGGCTGGTTGTACTGAAGTTGATTGATAGTTCAAATTTGATCCGTCTATTGCTGGCTTTAGTAGATCATGCTTCACCCACTGGATAATTAAACAATATGACAGGGGCTGTTCTGGGATTTAAACTAGATCTTAACCACTTACCAACCGGCCCATAGCCGAATGACGGCTGCAGGGCGGTTGGATAACTCTGGGAGGGCGTACTATGACGTCCTCCTAGAATTCCCCTCTCGCGCGCCCCCTGGGGCGCGCACCCGAACACATCCGTGACCGCCGCGTCCAGGGGACCCAGCGCATCACGGATCCCGGTAAATGGCCGCTGATCGCGGCCGTTTACCATGTGATAGAGCCGTCAAATGACGGCGGGATCACATGTAAACAGACCGGCGTCATCTGATGACGCCGGTTCCTCTCCTCCCCTCCTGTGTACCGATCGGTACACAGTGAGCGGGGAGGGGGACGGATGGATGTCTGCAGCGCTGTGGGCTGTATGTGTAGTGCACAGAGACATCCATCCATCCATGCTCAGCCATCCCTCACTACTGCAATGCTGTGCAATACTCTGCAATACCCCCACAATACTCTGCAATGCTGTGCAATACTCTGCAATACCCCCACAATACTCTGCAATGCTGTGCAATACTCTGCAATGCCCCCACAATACTCTGCAATACCCCCACAATACTCTGCAATACCCCCACAATACTCTGCAATACCCCCACAATACTCTGCAATGCTGTGCAATACTCTGCAATACCCTCACAATACTCTGCAATGCTGTGCAATACTCTGCAATGCCCCCACAATACTCTGCAATGCTGTGCAATACTCTGCAATACCCCCACAATACTCTGCAATGCTGTGCAATACTCTGCAATGCCCCCACAATACTCTGCAATGCCCCCGCCATACTCTGCAATGCCCCCCGCCATACTCTGCCATGCCCCCGCCATACTCCGCCATACTCCGCCATACTCCGCCATACCCCGCCATACTCCGCCATACCCATACTCCGCCATACTCCGCCATACCCCGCCATACTCCGCCATACCCCGCCATACTCCGCCATACCCCGCCATACTCCGCCATACCCCGCCATACTCCGCAATACCCTGCCATACCCCGCCATACTCCGCCATACTCCGCCATACTCCGCCATACCCCGCCATACCCCGCCATACTCCGCCATACCCCGCCATACTCCGCAATACCCTGCCATACCCCGCCATACTCTGCAATACCCCGCCATACTCCGCAATACCCCGCCATACTCCGTAATACCCCGCCATACCCTGCCATGCCGAGCCATGCTCAGCTGTACTCGGCCTCTGTATGTGGCCAGGCTGTGGAAGTCTCACACATGTGGTATCGCCGTACTCAGGAGGAGTAGGAGAATCTATTTTGGGGTGTCATTTTTGGTATGTACATGTTATGTGGTAGAAATATTGTATAAATGGACAACTTTGTGTTAAAAAAAAAAAAAAGCGTTTTAACCACTTCCCGCCCGCCGGCCGTCATACAACGTCCTTGACTTTGTGCGGAGATATCTGAATGATGGTTGCAGCTACAGGCATTATTCAGATATCAGCTTTTTCAGCCAGCGATTCCCTACACCATGAGAACGATCATAGCAGCTGTTCCACTGCTTGATCGTTCTTACGGGAGGCGAGAGGGGACGTCCCCCCTTCCCGCCGCCTTGCGGTGCTTCTACCGACTCACCGCTACGATCGAAGCCAGGATCTTTTTTTTTTTTTTTTTTTTTTAATTTCAGGCTTCCCAGCCTAGAGGTGAGATGTGCGGTCTTATTGACCCCATATCTCACTGTAAAGAGGACCTGTCATGCCATATTCCTATTACAAGGATGTTTATATTCCTTGTAATAGGAATAAAAGTGGTCAAATTTTTTTTTTTTTTGGAAAAAAGCATCAAACTAAAATAAATAAAGTAAAATGAACAATAAAAAAAAAAAAAAAATGTTTAAAGCGCCCCTGTCCCTGTGTGCTCGCATGCAGAAGCGAACGCCTACGTAAGTCCCGCCCACATATGAAAACGGTGTTCAAACCACACATGTGAGGTATCGCTGCGATCGGTAGAGCGAGAGCAATAATTTTGGCCCTATACCTCCTCTGTAACTCAAAACATGTAACCAGTAAAAAATTTTAAAGCGTCGCCTATGGGGATTTTTGAGTAGCAAAGTTTGGCGCCATTCCACAAGCGCGTGCAATTTTGAAGGGTGACATGTTGGGTATCTATTTACTCGGCGTAACTTCATCTTTCACATTATGCAAAAACATTGGGCTAACTTTATTGTTTTGGTTTTTGTAAAGCACAAAACAGTTTTTTTTCCAAAAAAAACGCGTTAAAAAAATTGCTGCGCAAATACTGTGCGAGATAAAAAGTTGCAACGACCGCCATTATATTCTCTAGGGTCTTTGCTAAAAAAACATATATAATGTTTTGGGGTTCTAAGTAATTTTCTAGCTAATAAATGATGATTTTTACATGTAGGAGAGAAATGTCAGAATTGGCCTGGGTGCTCCAGAACGCCTGAAGGTGCTCCCCTGCATGTTGGGCCTCTGTATGTGGCCACGCTGTGTAAAAGTCTCACACATGTGGTATCACCATACTCGGGAGTAATAGCAGAATGTGTTTTGGGGAGTAATTTGTGGTATGCATATGCGGTCTGTGAGAAATACCCTGCTAATATGACAATTTTGTGGAAAAAAAAAAAAAGTAAAAAAAAAACCTTGATTTTGCAAAGAATTGTGGGAAAAAATGACAACTTCAAAAAACTCACCATGCATCTTTCTAAATACCTTGGAATGTCTTCTTTCCAAAAAGGGGTCATTTGGGGGGTATTTGTACTTTTCTGGCATGTTAGGGTCTCAAGAAATTAGATAGGCCGTCAGTAATTCAGGTGTGATCAATTTTCAGATATTCGCACCATAGCTTTTGGACTCTATAACTTTCAAAAAGACCAAATAATATCCACCGATTTGGGTTATTTTTACCAAAGATATGTAGCGGTATAAATTTTGGCCAAAATATATGAAGAAAAATTACTAATTTGCAAAATATTATAACAGAAATGAAGAAAAATGTATTTTTTTACAGATTTTTCGGTCTTTTTTCTTTTACGGCGCAAAAAATAAAGAAACCAGCAGTGATTAAATACCACCAAAAGAAAGCTCTATTTGTGTGAAAAAAAGGACAAAAATTTCATAAAGATACAGTGTTGCATGACTGAGTAATTGTCATTCAAAATGTGAGAGCACCAAAAGCTGAAAATTGGTCTGGTTAGGAAGGGGGTTTAAGTGCCCAGTTGTCAAGTGGTTAAAGTGGTTGTGCAGCTCCCCCCTCGGCCCACCTAATACTTACGTGGGCCCCATCTCGATCCAGCAATGTTGCACGAGAGACTCGGCTGTCTGGAACTCTCCCTCCTCATTGGCTGGGACAGCAGTGAAGCACCATTAATCAAAGTCAGTGAGCCACTGAGGAGAGAGAGAGGACAGGGGTTGGCTGCGGCTTCATGTCTGAATGGACACAGGGAGCTGCGGCTCAGCTCGGTGCCCCCATAGCAAGCTGCTGGCCAGGAGCGTCAAAGAGGGACCCGAGAAGAGGAGGATATGGGCTGCTCTGTGCAAAACCACTGCACAGAGCAGTATCACTTTTAGTCTAGCGGACCTAACCCATGTCCCAGTGCTGGGTGCTGGAACAAGCCTTTTGGCATCCAGCGACAGTACATGGAATGGGTTTGCAGGATCCTTGGATTTGGTTCAATTCCCGGGACAGTGCCATGCCTAAAATTTCTTACCAGTGTGAAGCCATTGCAGATACTGTAAATGAAGAAGACTTCTATTTCCACTTTCTGTTTAAAGAACCATGACAAACATATTATATGACACAGAGCCACAAGGCAAGTCTGGGACATAAAACTCCTGATTTGCTGTAAGGGAGATGTGCTGATCAGAGGTCTATATGTAGAGGAGGAGGAATTGCCATTGATCTGAGAGTGCCAGTAGGTCTTTATCACCAAATTAATGCTGGAACGTTCTTCCCTCCTATTGACACCACCAGCGGATCCAGAGTCTAATCTCGGGAGGGGCACTACCAAAAATTTTGCGGGCAATGGCTAGTGTTGGCACTTCAATCATCACGGCACCATGGTTGTTATGGTATCAGGTTGATTGAAGCGCATTATTTCTATTATTATATTGTAATGTATAATGAAATAGTTCAACTCACCATAATGCAGAATTAGCGGGAGCCCTGAGCATGTCACTTGCCACTGTCGCCTGCTACTAGATGCATCGTGTCACTCACCACCATTGCCTGCCACCAGATGGGGATTGTCACTTGCTACATCACCTGTTATCAGATGCAGCTTGTCACTTGCAACTGTTGTCTGCCACCAGATGCAGCTTATCACTTACCACAGTCGCCTGTCACCAGATGCAACTTGTCACTTGCCATCATCGCCTGCCACCAGATGCAGTTTGTCACTTGCCATCGTCACCTGCCACCAGATGCAGCTTGTCACTTGCTTGCCACAGTCGCCTGCTACCAGATGCAGCTTGTCACTTGCTTGGCACTGTCGCCTGTCACCAGATGCACCTTGTCACTTGCCACCGTCTCCTGCCACCAGATGCAGCTTGTCGCTCGCCACTGTTGCCTGCCGCCAGATGTGGACTGTTACTTTATACGTCGCTTGTCATCAGATGCGGATTGTGACTTGCCACGTCGCCTGTCATCAGCTGCAGCTTGTGACTTACCACTATTGCCTGCCACCAGCTGGAGAGTGCAAAATCTAGTGTAGCTGTGCATAGAAACCAATCAGCTTCCATGTTTTTTATCAAAGTGTAATTGAACAAGCTGACGTTAGAAGGATTGGCTACCATGCACAGCTGTCTCAGATCTCCAGTTTTAGTAAATGAACCCCTAAAGCTGGACACACACTTTCATACAATTTTCTTTAGATTTTTTCCTTTAGATTTACCAAAACCATAGAATATGAGGTCAAACCTAAACAGTTTCAATTTGCATGCAATCAGGCATGCCCTTGCATTACATGGTTGAGGGTAAATCTCAAGGAAATCAAACAACAAAAGTTGTATAGTGTGTATCCAGCTTAAGGCAATTCCCACTAATGTTGGGCATACCCAGGCTACGTATTCCTTACAGCGGTGTCGGTTGGTGCTCGATATATAAACAAGCCGTTCAGGTGGCAGGTAGAGGCATGTTCAGTTTAGGTGGCAGGAAGAGGCGTGGTCGAATAACAGGCAGGGTTCGTTCAGGTGGCAGGCAGAGGCATGGTTAGTTTAGGCAGCAGGTAGAGCGTGGTTGAATAACAGCCCAATGTGAAGATAAATGTGAAGGCAAATGGTCAGAAACAGCAGGAAGACAGAACTACCTTAACCATACTTTATTAATACTACAGAGAATGATGATAACAGCAGAAACAGTCTCCTATGCATAGGCCTGGTTGGGAAGGACACTGGGAACAATAATAATAAATATTGGAAAAATAATGGAGCATACCCAACATTTTTTTGACAATTTTGGCCTGTTTCTCTGGACTTTATCTGGAAAATGGCATTCGCGGAGTCTGCTCACTGTATCTAAACAAATGTTTTCTGGTAGGGGGTCTTCCTGGTATGCAAGCACAGTCATGTTGGAACAGGAAGGGGTCATCCCGAAACTGTTCCCACAAAGTTGGAAGCATGAAATTGTCCAAAATGTCTTGGCATGCTGATGCCCTAAGAGTTCCCTTTACTGGAACTAAGGGGCCAAGCCCTACCCCACACCACAACCCCCCCCTCCACTAAATGCTTTGGACCAGTGCACAAATCAAGGTCCATAAAGACATAAATGAGCGAGTTTGGGATGGAGGAACTTGACTGGCCTGCACAGAGTCCTGACCTAAACCCGATAGAATACCATTGGGATGAATTATGCCCCGTACACACGGTCGGACTTTGTTCGGACATTCCGACAACAAAATCCTAGGATTTTTTCCGACGGATGTTGGCTCAAACTTGTCTTGCATACACACGGTCACACAAAGTTGTCAGAAAATCCGATTGTTCTAAACGCGGTGACGTAAAACACGTATGTCGGGACTATAAACGGGGCAGTGGCCAATAGCTTTCATCTCTTTATTTATTCTGAGCATGCATGGCACTTTGTCCGTCGGATTTGTGTACACACGATCGGAATTTCCGACAACGGATTTTGTTGTCGGAAAATTTTATCTCCTGCTCTCCAACTTTGTGTGTCGGAAAATCCGATGGAAAATGTGTGATGGAGCCCACACACGGTCGGAATTTCCGACAACGGATTTTGTTGTCGGAAAATTTTATCTCCTGCTCTCCAACTTTGTGTGTCGGAAAATCCGATGGAAAATGTCCGATGGAGCCCACACACGGTCGGAATTTCCGACAACACGCTCCGATCGGACATTTTCCATCGGAAAATCCGACCGTGTGTACGGGGCATTAGAGTGGAGACTGTGAGCCAGGCCTTCTCAATCAATATCAGTGCCTGACCTCACAAATGCACTTCTGAAAAAATGATCACACATTCCCACAGACACACTCCGAAACCTTGTGGACAGCCGTCCCAAAAGAGTTGAAGCTGTTATAGCTGCAAAGGGTTGGCCAACTCATTGGCCCACCCTACTGACTAAGACTGGGGTGCCATTAAAGTTCATATGCGTGTAAAGGCAGGCATCCCAATACCTTTGACAATATAGTGTATGTCTGGTTTGTCCCTCTACTTCATAGCCAAAACTTCTTTGTTCTGCAAACTCACCAACTCCCCTCTTTTTAGATTTGTATTCACCAGCCTTTTCGGGAAGCCTTACCTATTAGCTCTCAATGTGCGCAGTTTGCTTTGGTAAAGATTAAGGAAAAGGGACAGGATGGTGTAATAGTTATCAATGTATAGATGGCAACCCATTTAGAAAAGTGGTATTACATAGACATAAGAAAAAAGAAGGGATAATACCGTGCTGATAACCAAAGTAATTATCAAAGCAGCCAGCACAGCAAGAGAAAATTTTTTTTACATAATGGGAAACGTATGTGCAGCGCTAAACTATTTGTAAATACTGGTAATGCTACAAGGTAAACCTAAATGTAAACCAGTCAATATGGATACAAACTGTGACAGAACAAGGCTCTCTCCCTATGGAAATGGGGTTAAAATGAACACAGAGTCTGCATATCGGCGGACTACAGAGTTACAGAGCGTAGCTTTAAAACAGAGAAAACTGCTTTGGCAGCTTTCTCCGGATTTAGCTATTTCCGGATGGGGCTCTGTAGTATGGAGATCCCTAAGAGTCTTGGGTGGGACGGGATCTCCAGCCCTGTGGCCGGGTCTTGTGGATAGCCAGCAGGTTGTGTGCGCAGGTGCACACAGCCCATATAAGGTGGGACTGGTGAGAGCAGTAAGTGGAGGAAGGTGGAGTGTGAGCAGCTTGCTATTGCTGCTGCTGTATGAATACAGACCTGTGTCTGGAAAGCTGTCTGCCCCGTGGGAGACTGCAGCCTGTGTAAGGAGGATTCTTTGCCCAAGGACTGGGATGGTTGGCCAGCCTTGAGAGCTGGGAAGACTACAGAAGCCATTGAGTCCAGGGGGCTGGAAAGAATCAAGTCTGTTGAGAGCAAGCAGAGGAACTGCTGACGAGAGCCAGGTGGCTTGGTATATTTTTGTTATTCATGAGTACTAAATGAAGGTTGAACCCCTGCATAGGAATCCTGAATGGACTTTTGCTTTTGTGTTTCCATTTAATAAACGCGGGATACCAGGCCCTTAACTATAAACTCCTGTCTGATGTGGACTCACCGCACAAAAAGAGCATCTATCACTTGAGCTAAACACCCCCAATATCACAATACATATAACCAATATGATGAACATATAAACAATATAGTTAGTAGCGAATAGCCACAAATTCATACAATAGCAACTATGAGAATTAATAAACCACACTTAAAAAAGTGCAATATAAAAAACAAAAATTGTCCATTTGATATCCAAACAGGGTGAAAAAATAAATGTTCCAATGAGTGATCCAAAGGAAGCATAGATTCCCCTGGAGCGGGATTTTAAAGGCACTACCACACAGTTGGTACAATATAAGTAAAAGATATAATTTTATTACATAACCAAAAACAAAATATATACAAATCAGGACAAAAAATGCAAAATACACTTAAAGTGAAATACATACAAATATGGATACAAATGGAAATGTAATGGAAAGAAAACCGTAAATGGAAGTTGGTAAGTCTCACTGAACCGACGCGTTTCAGAGAATCCTTCATCAGGGTTCGTAAAGTGAGAGTTAGCATCTGGGGGATTACAAAGTCAAAAGGGATAATTAGTATTACATATGAGTGACCAAAGGGAGGAAAGGTGAGTCTGAATGCCGACAGTAAGTATCACCACTGCACTCCTTTGGATCACTCATTTAAGCATTTATTTTTTCACCCTGTATACATATCAAATAGACATTTTTTGTGTATTGCACTTTTTTAAGTGTGGTTTATTAATTCTCATGCTTGCTAATGTATGAATACATAGACATGTGCAGTTTGTTTCGTTCCGAATTGAAATTCTGACACATTTTTTGTTTTGTTGGAAATTTGGATGTATCTGAATTTCTGAATTACAATAGAACCAAATTTATTTAATTGCAAAAAGATCTGAACAAATTAATGGGGTGGGCAACTACATGACAAATGAGATTTAATGTAGAAAAATGTAAAATAATGCATTTGGGTGGCAAAAATATGAATGCAATCTATACACTGGGGGGGAGAACCTCTGGCGGAATCTAGGATGGAAAAGGACCTGGGGGTCCTAGTAGATGATAGGCTCAGCAATGGCATGCAATGCCAAGCTGCTGCTAACAAAGCAAACAGAATATTGGCATGCATTAAAAAGGGGATCAGCTCCAGAGATAAAACGATAATTTTTCCACTCTACAAGACTCTGGTCCGGCCGCACCTAGAGTATGCTGTCCAGTTCTGGGCACCAGTCCTCAGGAAGGATGTACTGGAAATGGAGCGAGTACAAAGAAGGACAACAAAGCTACTAAAGGGTCTGGTGGATATTAGTTATGAGGAAAGGTTGCAAGCACTGAACTTATTCCCTCTGGAGAAGAGACGCTTGAGAGGGGATATGATTTGAATTTACAAATACCGTACGAATGTGGAATTCCCTTCCACAGGCGGTGGTCTCAGTGGGGAGCATCGATAGTTTCAAAAAACAATTAGATAAGCACCTGAACAACCACAACATACTGGGATATACAATATAATACTGACATATAATCACACATAGGTTGGACTTGATGGACTGGTCTTTTTTCAACCTCACCTACTATGTAACTATGTAACTATATGCATGAGGGAAGGAAAGCTATCAACCCACGATGACCTTCTTTGTTTACTATTGTGATTGCTTGTAATTGGACACAGCGATCACGTGGTAAATCTGTGATTGTCCCTTTACCCCGATTTGTGATGTGCCATGTCCAAGGCACACAGCGATCACAGACACTTCCTGATGCACACCCCAAGGGGCGCGCGGGAAGCTCATTCTAAGACACTGCCAGCCGATCTAAACCCCCTTGCATACACCCTCCTTTGTCACAGTAGCTGTGAGCTCAGTGATGCTGCAATGGCAGAGATTGTGGTTCACACATGTGTGGGGGTTTGAAACCTTGCTCTTGTGATGATATAGGCAAGCAATAATGGGTGGGAGTGTCTTAACAATGTCTTAGCAAAAAGTCAGGATGAGATGATGCCATCTTGGTGAGTTTTTCAGTCAAGCTTTGGAAGGTATGTAAATGGACTACATCTATTGCAAGGACATTATTCAACTTTAGTTAGATCTCCATGATTTTATCTACAAGATCTCCTTATCTGCATAACATTTTTTTTATTTTTCTCTTAAAAGTGAACTAATCCTTTAGTTAAAATATTAAAAAAATGGAAAACATTAAAACAAAAACTGGTAGACAGGGTTTAGCAGGTTATGGATTTTCTCAAATATGGATCTTGTACACATCTACCAGGTTGGGTGTAATCTTGGTTGAATTCTTCACTTGTCTCCATTAATATTAAACAGCTTGATTATTTGCTATACTATATGCTGTAATTATTTTTATAACAAAACACAGTGATGTTATTTATTTATATATTGTGTGGGCTACTTTACTCACAAGCAAATAAATAAATAATACTATTGAATTTGAACATAGCCGGCGGCTGTAGTAAAAGATATCAGCACCTTGAGGCGATAGGTTATGGTGAGGGACATTCATTATCACAGTGGATGCACATCTCTGCTTTTACACATTTCATGTGGCTTGAGCACTCTGCCCTTTCTTACTGTGCTGAAATACTTGCTAAAGCAAACCCGATCCATTAAAGAGCACCACCTGGGGTTGTCTCTGTTAGACTCAAGAGAAGAAAGACATCTCCAAGCGTAACACATATTTAAGATCTATCTCATAATGTGGTCTGCCAAAAAATATCTAGGTTAGATGTTTAAGAGCATAATGTCACAAATAATTATAGTTTTAATAAAAGATGACCTGTTATTGTGCTCAGCATAGTGCAGCACAGGGGTAGGTAACCCTTGAGAGGTGGAGGTCTACCAGATTGAAAAGATCAAAGATCAATGGAGTGTTGTGCTTTTTTTTTTCACTAGCAAGCTCCCAATAAAACATAAGGACAGCATAAATAAACGTTAGAAAAATCTAATAAAACTAATGTCATTGTAAAAATATAAACTTACCCTACCTTAAAAGTCAGCTTCAGCAAGAAACTTGGCTTTTATTTACATTCACAATTTTTTCATGCCTGGGGAGTACTTGGTCACCCCAGAAGTTTGGTGCAAGAATCCATTATAAAGGCATAACATCTGTCACCAAAGTCCTGACTTGCTTGACTGGTTTCAGGCCTGGCTAGCCTCAGTGCTAGCCTGCTCTGGGTTCCAGCCAGTGTAAGTAGTATGTCGGGCAGTGTCTAGAGGTCAGTAGTAAATAGGGCAGTGTACAGAGGTCAGTAGTATCTAGGGTGGTGCACAGAGGTCAGTAGTAGGGAGGGCAGTGTACAGAGGTCAGTAGAATATAGGGTAGTGTACAGAGGTCAGTAATAGGTTGGGCAGTGTACAGAGATCAGTAGTAGTTAGACAGTGTCCACGTGTCAGTAGTGGGTAGGACAGAATACAGAGGTAAGTATTATGTAGTATGTGGTGTATGTACACCCCAAGGGGCTCTGGGGGGCGCACCACAGGGGGCCCAGGAGAGCACAGAAGCGGTATCCTGATGCAGAACAGTGCAGGGAAGCTGCTGTGGCAAATATACTAGTTCTGGTGCACTGATTCCAGCCGGCCCTCCTCTCTTATCTATTCCACATTCCACATGATGTTACCCACAAGTGTCTTGGATGGACCAGAGGGGAGGGCTGGTGGCGATCAGCACAAGCTATCCCGCCTGAAAGCTGTCAACAGCGAATCATAGGGGATACAAGCATTCCCTGCAGTTGCACATAAGTAAGGTGCATGCTGTGGGGTGGGGAAAGCCTCTACCGCCTAGGATTGGCTTTAACAACTTCCTGGCCTGGGAGCTCAGGGAACCAACACGTCTGAGCTCATCGCTTCCCTTCACTTCTTTGCCCCTCTGGGGGTGAAACACTTGTGGGTCAGAAAGGCAGAAATGCGCACACCATCATTGACCAAGACCACTGGCCATATTTGGTCAATGATGTCACCACCACCCCTGTTCTTCCCTTATACGGCTGATGACAGTTTGCGGAGCTGTCCATTGGCTAGTAGTACTTTTGGGATCAATCTTGCAACTAGTCTTTTTTTTTTTTCACATGCGACTCTTTTGGGATTATTGTTTTTTAATGAAGGATTTGTCAAACATTTGGGTTGTCCTTACTTACCTTAATGGTACCATTCAAAAGCTTGGGATAGCATAATTGGTATAAAAAGTTTAAATTTTATTAATCACAAACACAGTTTAAAATACATGGATTAAAAAAAAGAAACAGAACAAAGGGGGTTATTTACAAAAGGCAAATCCACTTTGCACTACAAGTGCACTTGGAAGTGCAGTCGCTGTAGATCTGAGGGGGATATGCAAGGAAAATAAGAAACAGCATTTTAACTAGCACATGATTGGATGATAAAAATCAGCAGAGCTTCCCCTCATTTCAGATCTTCCCCTCAGATCTACAGCGACTGCACTTCTAAGTGCACTTGTAGTGCAAAGTGGATTTGCCTTTCGTAATTAACCCCCAAAGTCTCTATCTGGTCTCATATGGTGTGACGTTTGAATGATTGTACCATACAAAAACTGTTCGCTCGACATGTTTCGCTGAAGGAGTTCCCGCTTCTTCAGGAGCTTGTTTATATATATATATATATATATATATATATATATACATATAGTGCTATAGAGCGATTACCAATATCAAAATATAAATCAAGAGAAAAGCATATTAGTCATCATATCATAACAGTCATACAGTCATTAGAGTATTAATTACATGTGAAAAAAAGATATATTTTGTGTAGAGGTATTCCCAAAAGGCCACCTTACCCAAGACACTGCCACGTGCACAACCCGTAAGGAGGTCTACTCCAGCGAGAATGGGAACCCCACACACAAAAAAACACAAGTCAGATATCTGGTCAAAAAGCAGATTTGAATGGTTGGTAATGATACCGAGCCAAAGACTACACTAATATGGATAATGGATGGAGCAAAAAATGCTCAACACACCGTGATGGTCCCATGTGAAGAGCCCTGAAGATGAAAACACACAGGGCATATAGTAAAGTTTAGAAAGTATATGCCCAGCGTCATTCACAATGCTGAAATGGCGTGTAACGTCACCGGCCCCGAAGTGCGCATGCGCAATATCACATTCGGCATTTACATACCGCGAACGGACACCCGTCACATGGGACCCATAATGAATGTTTGTATACCTTGGCCCAGTAGTTTATTACATTGTACCCAAGTGCTCACATGCTTGAAGGTGAGGAGTGGAGAAATATTTTTGACGGTGTTACTGTTTACACAGTGTTAGACCTGTTTGGGTTTAGATAATATTAAATGATTTTTTTACAATTTCTAGATATTATTGAGTATACAAATCCTTTGGAATAATCCTATATACTCGCACCTTCAAATAATCCTTCATGTGGCCTTGTGGTTTACTTATTGTATTAGGTAAGGTACTTATATGATACAGCTATGTGCTGTTTTTTTGTTCCTTTTCTTTTGTACATTTTTGTATAGTTTGGGCTGGAGCATTTCTTACTTATGTACCTTTACAGTGTGTCATGGCCGTGATTTTTTAAATATTGTAGAGGCCCCTCATTCAGATTTAGGCAGTGACCATCATGGTATGTTGAGCATTTTTTGCTCCAGCCATTATCCATATTAGTGTAGTTTTTTGGCTCACTATCATTACAAACCTTTTTTTAATCTGCTTTTTGATCAGAAATCTGACTTGTGTCTTCTGTGTGTTTTAAACTGTGTTTGTAATTAATAAAATATGAACTTTTTATACCAATTATGCTATACTAAGCTTTTGTACGGTACTATTAAAGTCCATTTTAGCCTCCTAAAAAATTACTTCTCTATTCTGCTGGGGCGAAGGTACCTTTTTCTTATTATAAATGTTGGTACTCCTCTAAATGTCTTTATTTACCACTGGGGAGGATGGTATCCCCTTTTTTTAAAAAATGACTTCCAGGCTCTGATAAGTCCCCGCCCTGCAGACCCCCACAACCACTGGCCAAGGTTGAAAGTAAGAGGCTCTTGTCCTCACCAACATACTTTATTGGGGGCTTGTGGCCTGGTATGGTTCGGGGGGGGGGGCACACCCTAACCCCCCTCTCTCTTGGCCAGCCAGGCTGCATGCTTGGATTATGGGTCTAGTATAGATATTTAGAGGGACCTCATACATTTCTTTTGTTTTTTTGGGGTTTTTTTGCGTGAGGTACCCCCTTAAAATTCTTACCAGACTCAAAAAGTCTAGTATGCATTCTGGGATGGACTGTTATTTTATTTTCATTCTTGCTGTAAATGTGCTACAGTAAAAGTGACATTCACAAAGAAAAAAAATTATAGTTTACATTGATATCAAATGATATTTCATTGCCAGAAAAAAAAAAAAAAGGCACACAAAGCACTCCAAGATCCCCCAAGAAACACATCCTTGGACCCTTGGAGGGGTCAGTAAGCTGTTTTTGTTATTATTATTATTATTAACTTCTTTTTTTTTTAAAGAAGCTGATAATGAAATGTCATTTGCAGAAAATTGTAAACAGGTTTTTCTGTGGAACTAAATGAATGTACCGCTGCAGCACTTTCAAAGCATCACAGAGATGTGCCTCTTCACAGGCAGGATTAGGGCATTCTCCAGACAGGTTATTTAAAGGAATTGGGTATTTTAATGTCTCACTTTAAGCATTAAAAAAAAAAAAATCATTACTCTGAGCCAAATGGAATTCAATTTTTTTTTTGCATTACTACCTGTTCCCCAAGGCACTGACCACCTACCCCCATATGCTATTTTTTTGGCACCCCTTGTGTATTAGCCCAGAAAATGGCCATTTTAACCACTTCAATACAGGGCACTTATACACCTTCCTGCCCAGACCAATTTTCAGCTTTCAGTGCTGTCGGAGTTTGAATGACAATTGCGCGGTCATCCATCACTGTACCCAAACTAAATTTTTATCATCTTGTTCCCACAAATAGAGCTTTCTTTTGGTGGTATTTGATCACCTCTGCGGTTTTTATTTTTTGCTAAACAAATAAAAAAAGACTGAAAGTTTTGAAAAAAATAAAACTTTTGCTTTTGTTTCTGTTATAAAATTTTGTAAATAAGTAAGTTTTCTCTTTCACTGATGGGCACTGATAAGGCGGCACCGACAGGCACTGATAAGGCAGCACCGATGAGGTGGCACCAATGAGCGGGCACTGATGATGGGCACTGATATGCGGCACTGATGGGCACTGGTAGATGGCACTGATGGGTGGCACTGATATGCAGCACTGATGGGCATTGATAGGCGGCACTTATGGGCACTCATGAGTGGCACTGGTGGGCACTGATGGGCACTGATAGGCGACACTGATGGGCACTGAAAGGCTGCAAAGATGGGTTCTTTTGGGTGGCACTGATAGGCGGCACTGCTGGGAACTGCTGGGCACTGATAGGCGGGAATGCTGGGGACTGATGGGCACTGGTAGGCGCCACTGCTGGGCAATGATGGGCAGTGATAGGCAGCACTGATGGGCACTGATAGGCGGCACTGATGGGTGTTGATATGTGGCACTGATGGGCACTGATAGGCATCCCTGGTGGCACTGGCAGTGGTAGGCATTGTGAGTGGGCACTGATTGGCAGCTGTCTGGGCATTGATTGGCAGCTGCCTGGGCACAGATTAGTATTTCCCTGGGGTCTAGGGGGGCATACCTGGTGGTCCAGTGTGGATGGCCATCCTGGTGGTCCTGGGCAGCATGATGGTGGTCCTGGGTGGGATCTGAGGGGGGACTGTGCTGATAAACAATAAGCACAGACCCCCCCTGTCAGGAGGGCAGCAGATCAGCTCTCCTCTACTCGCGTCTGTCAGACGTGAGTGAGGAAAAGCCGATCACCAGCTCTTCCTATATATATTGAAACCACTTTGCCTCCGTCATTCTGCTATATGGCGGGCGGCAAGTGGTTAATTTGAAAGGTTCAGCTTCCATTGATATCAATGGGGTTCAAGTTCAGCATCCAAAATTCGCTGAAATTTGCCAAACCCTCTTGGAACCAAACCCAGGGCAATTTGGCACATCCCTATTAGGATAGGAAAAAAATAAATGATTAATATGAATGTTAACCACTTGCCATCCGGAAGATTTTACCCCTTCATCACCAGGCCATTTTTTGCTATTTGGCACTGTGCTACTTTAACTGACAATTGCGCAGTTATGCAACACTTTACCCAAACAGAATTTACCAGTATATCATTTGTTTTCATACAAATAGAGCTTTCTTTAGGTGGTATTTGATCACCACAGTTTTTTTTTTTTTTTGCAATATAAACAAAAAAAGACTGACAATTCTCAAAGAAAAACAATATTGTTTACTTTTTGCTATAAAACATATCCAATAAAAACATTTAAAAAAATAAAATTTCTCTGAGTGTGCATGCACGGGGTTTTGAAGATGGCCGCTTAAGCCAGGAGCTCCTCACCAACCCAGCACAGCGTCGCCCACAGCACCTCACACAGAACACCAGGAACGGAGATTCTGGCAGGCATAGCACCCCTTGACACCCGAGAATCCCCTCCTATGTCAAGATCCTCGGTCAGGAGAGATCTCAGGCCACAATTCAGCAGCGCTGAATTGCACAGCAGATCCAAGATGGTGGCTGCAGCTCAGCCTCATGCTACCAGCTTTGGGGGTCTCCAGGAACACAGGCAAATGATTCCCCCGGCGACTCTGAACTACACGCCGGTGATCCATGTGAGTAACCAGCAGACCATGACACCCTCCCCTGCCTCCATAGAGTAACTAATAGGCCGCACTATGGAAGACTATGTATTCTCCCCTATGGGGCCTAATACAGCCTGTCATGCTGACACTTCAGCTCCTGACTTCCAGGCCAAAGACTCTGGCTTCCCTGTAACTGAGCTTTACCAGAAACTGTTACACCTCTTGGTAAGAGGCCTGGCTCAAACTGCAAGTAAAATCACAGGGGACTTAAAATCTGACTATCTGTGTCAATGGACACAATTGAACATAAGCTAGACAAGACTGTCGCAGTAACAAACCAAAAATCGGATCATATCCAAACGTTACAGGAACAACTGGACATTGCCATATGCAGAATTGATGATTTGGAGAACAGATCCAGGAGATATAACATCAGAATCAGGGGACTCCCAGAGTCCATCACTAATGTACCTGCAGCGGTACAGGACATATTCAAAAACCTGATTCCTAATATCCCCCAACACCGTCTGGAGCTGGGGCCCCCAAGGAAAGACGGCTCACCTAGAGACATCATTACCAAACCTCATTACTATGCAGTGAAGGAGGAGGTCATGAAACAATCATGATCCATGTCCCAGGTGACATTCCAGGGTCACCCAATTCAGATCTTCGCAGATCTGTCCCCCTCCACAATGCAGCACAGAAGATCACTGTGTCAGAAACCATGAATCAGTAAACGTAGTCAAAACATAGCCAGAGTTTAGGAACCGGAACGGATAGTCAGACAAGCCAAAACATCAGGGAGCCAGATAACAGCGTAGTAGAACAGCAAGCAGGATCTGGAGCCAGAAACAATGTCAGCCAAGCAAGTCTTTAACAGGAACACAGGAGAGCATCTCTCTAGATGTGACCAAGGCGAAGGCAGAGATCATCTGGACTGGACGGCTTAAGTAGGCAGGACTAACGAGCCAGATATCATCAACAGGTGAGTCACTGTGGAGAGATAGGAGCTGGCAATTAGCTGACAGCTGAGCGGCCAGCTCAGAGAAGGAAGGGCTGAGCCCAGCTCTCACAGTACCCCCTTCTCAATGACCCCTCCCTCTCGGAGGACCACCAGGCTTGAGGGGAAAAAGTCTATGGAAATCACGGAGGAGGACAGGGGCATGTACGTCCGAGGATGAGACTCAAGATCGTTCCTCCGGACCGTACCCTTTTCAATGCACCAGGTACTGTATGCGCTCACAGAACCTACGGGAGTCAACAATCGACTGTATTTCATACTCCTCATGGTTCTTAACCTGTACAGGGTGAGGTCAAGGCACCGAGGTGGCAAAGCAGTTGCAGACCAAAGGTTTTAATAAGGAGACATGAAAAACATTTGAGATACGCATACTAGAAGGAAGGTCTAATGCGTAAACCACTGAGTTAATATCAGGGCTGGGCTCAGCCCTTCCTTCTATGAGCTGGCCGGTCACCTGTCGGCTAATTGCCAGCTCCTTTCTCTCCACAGTGACTCAGTCCTGCCTACTTAAAGCTATCCAGCTCACTTCATCTCTGCCTTCGCCTTTGGTCACATCTCAGAGACATTTTCCTGCGTTCCTGTTGAAGACTTGCTTGGCTGACATCCCTTCTGGCTCCTGATCCTGCTTGCTATACTACTACGTTGATCTCTGGCTCCCTGACATTGGCAGTGGCTGACTACCCGATCTGGTTACTTAACTCTGGCTATGTATTGACTACACTTACTCTGTTAACCTTTTTATTATTATTAAACAAGTGTGATTAACTGTACTTCTGTCTCGGTTTGATTTATGGTTTCTGACAGTAGGCGAAGGCCATGAATTCAAAAGATGCAGTCAGTCCACTTGTTGGTAAAATTTTTCCAGATTGGATGACCAGGATCACCGCATGGATCAGTTTGCCTTAGCGTTACAAACGCTCCTGAGTCGCACGGCTTACCTGGAATCTTCCACTATGGCTGCTCTGGTACAACCTATGTTGCAGGCCATCCCTGCTGCTGCTCCAGTCCCTGTGCAGGCACCCACCTCTATAAGTGGCATGTCTCTTTCCGCTCTATTCCCCCAACAATTTGGGGGTGATCCAGTTCAATGCAGAGGGTTTCTCAACCAGGTTGAGATATACTTTGAGATGCTGCCCCAGGTGTTTCCCAAGGACAGAAGCAAACCCTTTATGGGAGACGCAAAAACCTGTGGTCCTGAGTTACCCAGAATTTGTGGCTTCCTTCAAAAGGGTATTTGACGTTCCCACGCGCTCTGCTTCTGCTGCCAAGTGCCTCATGTCCATCAAACAGAGTATGAGAACTGTTGCCGATTACGCCATTGAATTCCGTACTCTGGCAGCAGAGGTTGCCTGAAACAATGAGGCCCTCGTGGCTGCCTTCTCTCATGGTCTCTCAGATAACATCAAGGATGAGATAACAGCCCGAGATATACCCACTGAGCTGGAGAGGTTGATCACATTTGCCATCCTCATTGACTCTAGACTCAGAGGAGCGCTGGCGCAAGCCTCTTGTACATTTGTCTCCGAGCTTTGCAGTCCGACCCTTGCCTCCCTCATCTCCCATGGTTGGTACCGATTCGGTATGTGAAGATGAACCCATGCACTTGGGCTTCACGCGTCTCTCTGCGGATGAGAGAGCCCTTAGGAGGAAGGAGAGATTGCGCCTTTATTGTGGCCAGGCTGGTCACTTTTTGAAGTCTTGTCTTACCCGTCCAGGGAACGCCCGAACCTTGAGGTCCTGTCACGAACAGACCTTAGGTGGCGTTGTTTCGTCTCCAGTTTCCCAGAAAGATAAGCCCCTGGTTTTGGTTACCCTGTCTTGGGCTGAGTCATCCGTTGAGATACAGGGTCTAATTGACTCTGGGGCTGCATGCCTGTTCATTGATGCTGCCTTTGTATCGAAGCACTTGATTCCGCTGCAGCTGCGTGACACTCCACTTGCCATTGAGGCTCTTGACGGGAGACCTCTACAGCCTGCCCATGTGACTCATGAGACTGTTCCATTGTCCATGGCCGTAGGGGCCCTTCACCATGAGATAATCCAATTCTAAGATATTTCCTCACCTAAGTTTCCTCTGGTTATTGGTTATCCTTGGTTACAGAGGCACAACTCTTCATTTGATTGGCTCCGTGCTGAGGTTCTGTCCTGGTCGTCACAGTGCAGTGAGAGATGCTTCCAGAAGGTATCCAAGGTCTTGTGCACCTCTTCACTCTCCTCTCTGCCAAAGGAGTACCGTGATTTTAGCGATGTCTTTAACAAAGGTCAAGCCAGTACTTTGCCTCCACACTGGTCGTATGATTGCGCAATCGACCTTCAACCTGGTGCCATACCCCCTCGTGGCTGGGTTTACCCCTTGTAGGATAAGGCCATGGAGGAGTATGTTGCAGACGCACTTTCTTGTGGTTTCATCTGCAAATCCTCGTCTCCTGCTGGTGCTGGTTTCTTCTTTGTGAAATAGAAGAGTGGTGAACGGAGACCTTGTATCGATTATAGGGGTCTCAATCATTTTACGATTAAAAATGCCTATCCCATTCCGTTGATTACGGAGTTATTTGACCGCCTCAAGGGAGCAACGGTTCTCACAAAGCTTGATTTGAGAGGGGCATATAATCTCGTCAGGATTAAGGAGGGCGACGAGTGGAAAACTGCGTTTAATACCAGATCAGGTCATTATGAATATCTCGTAATGCCTTTTGGCCTTTGTAATGCTCCGGCAGTTTTCCAGGAATTTATTAAAGATGTCCTTCCGAGATTTGTTGCAGTTATGTGTGGTGGTTTATCTCGACGATATTCTCATATTTTCCAAGTCCCTGGAGAGCCACCACACAGATGTCTGTCGTGTGCTTCAGAGACTGCGAGAGAACAATCTCTATTGTAAATTGGAAAAGTGCGAATTCCATTGTGAACAGGTGAAATTCCTGTCATTTCCACTGCTGGGTTTTCGATGGACCCAGAGAAACTTTCAGCGGTCCTACAGTGGCCTTGACCCGTGGGTTTACGTCCTCTGCAGCGTTTTCTTGGCTTTTCCAACTATTATCGGAAGTTTATTCGTAACTTCTTCTTTATTCAAGCCCCTGACTGATATGACCAGGAAAGATTGCAACCCACAGAGTTGGTCTCCGGAGTCCATTAAGTCCTTTGAGAGTCTCAAGGTTGCCTTTGTTTCTGCTCCTGTGTTGGCACATCCTGATCCTACGTTGCCTTTTATCCTAGAAGTTGATGCTTCTGAGACTGGAATTGGAGCCCTTCTGTCTTAACGTCCTAACTCTGAGTGCGCTATGCATCCGTGTGGCTACTTTTCCAAGAAATTGTCACCGGCAGAGTGCAATTACAAGATTAGCGACAGAGAGCTGAGAGGCGATCATTTTAGCCCTGAAAGAATGGAGACATCTCCTTGAAGGTACCACTGTGCCAGTTCTCATTCTTACTGACCATAAGAATGTCACCTTCTTGTCTGGGGCTAAGCACCTCTCTCCCAGAAGGGCACGATGGTCTCTTTTCTTGTCAAGTTTTAATTACATTGTCTTATTCTTACCCGGTACTAAGAATGTAAGGGCTGACGCCTTGTCACAACAGTTTTCCTCCACTTCCAAGATGGAGTCGGTTCCAGTTCCTGTGATTCCTCCTGATCGTATTGTGGCTACGGTGCGCACCAGTCTTACTTCTCCTTTGGGTGACAAAATTCATGCTGCTCAGGTCGATGCTCTTCCTGAGAAACCTTGTGACCGCTGCTTTGTTCCTTTGTTCCGTACTGCCGTGCTCTAGACTTACCATTCTCCCAAGGCTGCTGGCCACCCTGGGAAAAATCAACTCTTTTGGGCCATTTCCCAACAATTCTGGTGGCCTAGTCTACGTGCTGATGTAACCGCCTTTGTAGCTGCCTGTTCCGTGTGTGCTCAGAGTAAGACTCCACAACACCTTCCAGTGGGCCTCCTACCCTGGACCCACCTGTCTATGGATTTCATTGTGGAGTTACCCAACTCCCAGGGCAACACAGTTATCCTTATGGTTGTTGACCGGTTCTCGAAAATGTTGCATTGTATTCCACTCAAGAAGTTGCCTACTTCTAAGGAACTGGCTTCTATTTTTGCTCGGGAGATCTTCCGCTTACATGGGCTACCCAAGGTGATTGTCTCAGACAGGGGTAGTCAGTTTGTGTCCCAGTTCTGGTGAGCCTTTTGTGCACAGTTGGGTATTCAGCTTCCCGTTTGTCCCCGTTTATGGCGAACTATGGTTTCCAACCTTCCGTGTTGCCTGCCTCGTTTGTTCCGCAGTATTCAGTCGTTAGAGGAGCATCTCCATGATCTTCGTTCCACTTGGGCACAAGTCCGGGAGGCTTTGCGACATGCTGACAATAGGTACAGACTCCATACTGACCAAAGACGCCTGCCTACGTCTTCCTACCAGGTTGGGGACAGAGTCTGCTTATCATCTCACAACCTCTGACTTAGTGTTCCTTCTTTGAAGTTCGCACCTCGGTTTATTGGACCTTTCTGTATCCTTCATAGGATTAACCCAGTGACTTACGTGTTGGACCTTCCTCCTAGTATGTGCATCTCTAATGTGTTTCATGTCTCCTTATTGAAACCTTTGGTTTGCAACTGCTTTATCACCTCGGTGCCACGTCCTCACCCTATACAAGTTGAGAACCATGAGGAGCATGAAGTACAATCCATTGTTGACTCCCGTAGGTTCCGTGGGCGCATACAGTACCTGGTGCATTGGAAGGGGTACGGTCCAGAGGAACGCTCTTGGGTCTCATCCTCGGGCGTACATGCCCCTGTCCTCCTCCCTGATTTCCATAGAAGTTTTCCCCTCAAGCCCTGTGGTCCTCTGAGGGAGAGGGGTCGTTGAGAAGGGGGTACTGTCAGGGCTGGGCTCAGCCCTTCCTTCTCTGAGATGGCCGCTCAGCTGTCGGCTAATTGCCAGCTCTTTTCTCTCCACAGTGACTCAGCTGTTGATGATCTGCTCATACTGCCTTCGTGCCTTTGCCTTTGGTCACATCTCAGAGACTTTTTCCTGTGTTCCTGTTGAAGACTTGCTCAGCTGACGTCCCTTCTGGCTCCTGATCCTGCTTGCTGTACTATTACATTGATCTCTGGCTCTCTGACATTGGCATTGGCTGACTACCCGATCTGGTTACTGAACTCTGGCTATGTATTGACTATGCTTACTCTGTTTACCTATTTATTATTATTAAACAAGTGTGATTAACTGTACTTCTGTCTCGGTCTGATTCATGGTTTCTGACAGTTAATCCTGCAAAGAATACGGAAAGGCCCAATAAACCAAGGTGCGAACTTCAGAGAGGGAACACGAAGTCAGAGGTTGCGAAATGACAGCCAGACCCTGTCCGTAAGCTGGTAGGAAGGTGCAGGCAGGCATCTGCGGTCAGCATGGAGTCTGTACCTATCATTAGCATGTCGCAAAGTCTCCTGGACTTGTGCCCAAGTTGAACGAAGACCACAGAGATGCTCCTCTAATGCAGGAATACTCTGCAGAATAAACGAGTCAGGCAACACGGAGGGTTGGAAACCATAGTTCGCCATAAACGGGGACAATCAGGAAGCAGAATTCAAGGCACTATTGTGAGCAAACTCCGCCTACGGTAAGAGGTCTGACCAATTGTTATGATGATCAGAAATATAGCAACGTAGGAATTGCTCCAAGTTCTGACTGGCTCATTCTGCAGCCCCATTAGACTGCAGGTGATATGCAGAGGAGAAAGCAAGCTGAATTCCCAACTGTGCTGAAAAAGCTCGCCAGAACCGGGACACAAACTGATTACCCCTGTCCGAGACAATCACCTTGGGTAGTCCATGTAAACAAAAGATCTCCTGAGCAAAAATGGAAGCCAGTTCCTTAGAAGTGGGCAACTTCTTAAGTGGAATACAATAAGACATTTTCGAGAACCGGGCAACCACCATAAGGATAATGCCCTGTACACACGATAGGATTTTCCAATGGAAAATGTGTGATAGGACCTTGTTGTCGGAAATTCTGACCGTGTGTAGGCTCCATCACACATTTTCCATAGGAATTTCCGACACACAAAGTTTGAGAGCTTGCTATAAAATTTTCCGACAACAAAACAAAATTTTGTTGTCGGAAATTCCGATCGTGTGTACACAAATCCGATGCACAAAGTGCCACGCATGCTCAAAATAAATTAAGAGATGAAAGCTATTGGCTACTGCCCCATTTATAGTACGCGTACGTGTTTTACGTCAACGCGTTCAAAACGATCGGATTTTCTGACAACTTTGTGCGACCCTGTGTATGGGACAAGTTTGAGCCAACATCCGTCTGAAAAAATCCATGGATTTTGTTGTCGGAATGTCCGATCAATGTCCGACCATGTGTGCAGGGCTATACTGTGTTGCCCTGGGAGTTGGGCAACTCCACAATGAAATCCACAGACAGGTGGGTCCAGGGCCTCTCTCCATTGGGTGTGGGTTGTAGAAGGCCCACTGGAAGGTGTCGTGGAGTCTAATGCCGCGTACACATGATCAGACATTCCGACAACAAAATCCTGGATTTATTTCCAACGGATGTTGTCTGAAACTTGTCTTGCATATACACGGTCACATAAATGTTGTCAGAAATTCTGATCGCCAAGAACGCGCTGACGTACAACACGTAAGACGGAACTTGAAAAGGGAAGTTCAATAGCCAGTGCGCCACCCTTTGGGCTCCTTCTACTAATCTCGTGTTAGTAGAAGTTTGATGAGACACGATTTGCGCTTTTCAGCTTTGTGCTTTTCCGATCGTTACTGCTCGTGTTGTGCGTGTAGTCAGTTTGCATCTGGTTTTCAGTGCATGCTATTTTTAGTACGTATTTGATGTTCAGTGCGTTCTTGTCCACTCATTTATGATTTTCAGGTCGCTTTTCTCAGGCCTTTCTGATTTTCAGTGCGTTCTGTTAGTTCGTTCTGACCAGCCAACCGTTTTGAAGCCATGTTGCTGTTACATACTTGTCATAGAGCTCATGCTATGCGGGGGCTTTGTGTTGGGGTTCTTACTTTGACCCAAGCCCAGTCCATGAACAGGGCAGGGAGGAGTTCATGGACGAAGAATTGGTTGCTCCAGCGTGAGCAATTCTCGCACATGCCTTTGTTGCGGGAGATCCAAGAGAATAATCCTGATGATTTCAGGAATTATCTCAGGATGATGGACCCCGTTTTTCACCATTTGTTGGCTTTGCTGTCCCCTTATATTACCAAGCAGGACACCTGCATGCGGCAAGCCATCACTCCTGAACAAAGGCTAGTCGCCACTTGGCGACGGGGAGAAGTCTGCAGGACATCAAGTTCTCAACAGGCATCTCCTCCCAGGTTCTGGGAATCATTATTCCAGAGACCTGTTCTGCAACCATTCAGGTCCCACAGAAGGACTATATTAGGGTATGTTTTCTCCTTTAACATCACATTCTGTGTATTTAATGTTTGTTAATGTATTGCATTTCTTTCATCATTCCCTAATTACCACGATTGTAATATGCTGTGAATGTCCTCTTTGTCCTGATGCACACTGGAAGTTTTTAATGCTCCTTTTTTGTCCTTCATGCATAATTGCCTTCACTAACTTCCCCAGCATGCTATCCTGGACCCATACACACCTAGCCTAGTCACTTTACAATGTATTTGGTCAGCTCCATAGTAGTGCTTTACCCTAAACACCCCCTAAAATGTGTAAAAAATTTATTTTTGTCCTTAAATTCAGGCAGAGTGCAAGAGGCTTTTTTTTGGTGTCCCAAACTCATTTGGAACCCTCCCTCCCCCAACCACTAAGTCAACTGATACCAATACTCTATCTGCTGACTTTGCCAAACCCATACACACTATACCTACCACTTTTGTGATCATATTTATGGATGAATTCACCAAAGCATGTAGTGAAAGGGTCCGCCTGAATACTTTCAAATGGTACTGTTTAAAGTTTTGTTCTCATATTATCTTGATAGGTAATTGCAGAATGTATAAATGTGCTTCAATTTGGACAGTGCGTATTCATATTTTTGTATTATGACACTTCTTACCTGTCCAGTGGGCTGCCAATAGTGTAAGTAAGGAGGGATTGGCCAAAGTAAAACACATTATTTATGCATTTAGCTCTCAATGAAGTGGAGAGGGTTACCTGTCCAAAACATCTCCCCCTCACCCTAAAATTTTTACAATGGGCCATCAGAGGGGGTGAGTAATCTGATAAGTGGACCTTATATTTTTGTTTTTAAATACTCCTTAAAATAAATGTTTTATACTTATGTTGGCCAAGAATGTTTATGTCTAATCTGCTTGCAATGTTATGTGCAAAAGTACTAATTTATTTTTTCT